>NC_061853.1:13611059-13616059 GCF_019202785.1 Penaeus chinensis | reverse complement strand
GCAGGCGACGGCTTTGCAGCAAGGGATGCCACGCAATCCAGGAGGGTAACAGACAACGCCTCCTCGCTACAGGCAGAGGCAATTGCAATCATGAGAGCCCTAGCCCACGCGTCCCTAAGGGAAGGACACATGGTCATACATACAAACTCCAGGGCAGCCATTGACTGTATTCAGCTCAGCTCACCCACAGACAACATCTACCTACTAACCACGATTCTTACAATGGCACAAAGAATTCTTGCTCAGGGTAGAAGAATAATCATCAACTGGGTCCCAAGCCACATCGGCATCAGAGGGAACGAACTGGCTGACAGACTAGCCGTCGCTGGCAGGGGTATGCCCCAAAATCCCATGATGATAAAACCAAGCCGAAAATTACTTAAGGAGAACTGTACCTTGGTCGGCCGCACCTTCCTCCTGCAGCTTCACAGAGAGGAAACGAGATCCTCCCCCTCGGCCACCTGGTACTCAGACGCCACAGGCTATGAACCACTGGCACTCTCTGGAGAGAGCAACAGAGGTACCGAAGTCATTCTTCAAAGAATGCGCCTAGGTTACCACTGTGCATGGCAGATTATAGAAACAATAGACCGTGAAGAGAGGTGTTGCATGCACTGCGGCGAACCGAACGCCACACTAGTACATTACTTAGAGAATTGTGAGCATCCACAATTCCTGAGACAGGGACCGCCTACAACAGCCGCCGTGCTGGTAAAGAGGTTATGCGATATGCTTACACCATGACGGCAGGAGTGCCTGCTGGCAATCCCACCGCCACGGTAAGCACCGAGTGACAGACAACCAAATGAGACAGCCGTAAAAAGCTGACACAGGCCGGGCGAAGCTAGAACTTCGCAAATCTCGATTGATTGATTGACTCGGTATGTTCTTGTCGGCACTGCGAAAACGCCCGACGTTGTAGTGCCTCATTTCTCTGGCCACGAACAAATTTGTGAATCGAACTTAGGACATCGTCGAGAGACGGTTCAATGTTGGTAGCACATCCAGGCTAATCTCTAATCTTGTTTCCTGTGATAAGCAGGAACAAAGCTAAGCTGATCTGCTAAAGTAGACTCAACAAAACAGCCATGACAGTATTGTCAGTCCATCTTTGTCGCTACTCCTTAAATGCTCATAATGTGACGTTTTTTTTTGCTAGGGAAGGGGATGGAGGGTGAGTGGGACTTCCATAGCAGTAGCAGGTACTGCAGTACTCAGTGGTGGAGTTAACAGCGTCGTGAACGTCACCATCTGCTGTAAGTTACGTTCCTCTCGTCGACGTTTCTCTTCGCGTCGTCGGCGATCGTCTTTCTATCGTCGACGTTCCTCCCCTTCCCGTAGTCTACGATCTTCCTCACGTTGACATTGCTCTTCGCGCCTTTGAGCAACCTCTTCCCTATGTCCTCTTTTTGCCGTACCATTCTGTATCTTTCCTTTGTGTTGTGGCATTCTGCAGTAGGCGCCGAAGGTAGCGAGGAACCAATGTGGTGCATGGCCAGTGCTCAGTGCTTTCGTGGGCGGGGCTTAATTCTTCAGTCGAGCTTGGGCAGTCATGTGTGCCGAGCACGGATCTCAATGTGCTCCAGGAGGTTGATGAGAATGATGTACCATCGACACTCACAATCTCATATTAATAAAAACACTTTATGCGGGATATAGGAAATGGCAGCAGCATTAGCATACAACACATTAGCATGTAGCATAATGCAAATCTTTCACTGCACTCCATAGATATAATAACATGGAAAACGGTATAATTCACGAGTAATGCACTAACGTAGTTTACCCCGGCACTGTACTGAATACTGAATAGCAATATTTAGTATTCTGCACATAACACGAATGTACATTTCTATGCACTCACTTGATGCTACATCAATACCGAGGCACCATATATTGCTGTTGTTGATATATTCACATTTCTTGATGGAAACCATGTGACGACACATAGGAAAGCTGGTGTTGGAGTAGGGAGCACCGGCTTCCTTGTAATTCTTAATCCTCAATAATTGATATTTTCTTACTCCTGACCTCAAGATCACGTCTCTCACTGCGCCATGTGCCTTGGTATTACCTCTTGAGGGTAATCAAATGTAGATTCCTCCACGATCATTAATTGCACAAAAATACAGGTGGTGCATAGTAGTATGTCCATGCACCAGGAGTGTAGCTGCCTTAAAGCACAATAACATTTCATACCAAGTATTTGCTCTCCATCTTGCTCCCACACAAGGCCCTACACTGCCGCCCAACACACACACACACACACACACACACACACACACACACACACACACACACACACACACACACACACACACACACACACACACACACACACACACACAATAACAATAGTTATGCAACACTAACTATGAACAAGATTGATTTAAGTTTTTGTTACTGATAGAAACTACTATTGCAGAGAGAAGGTTTGAATTAGCACACAATATTTTACATTTTATCCAGTAGAGTGCACTTATAAGGAAACGTGATACTTAACGTCGGGAGTGAAAAAATAATTTCCCTTCATACCACATACTCGTCCTAAATGTTTTTCCTCTGTATCACGTTTCCTCCATATCACATGCGTGCATCCTAGACTATCATAGGAATACTTTATACTAGTGTTTTGCTCATGTGCTAGCTAAGGATGTCTTTCCTGAGCCACAGCATTGCTTCCAAGCAAAATTCTCTATAGTGTACAGGATTTTCTCCCCTTATGAACTACAGAAACCACCAAAGCCCCTCTAAATAGCCTTTCAAAGGCTTTCGGTCTTTTTAACATCCTTCTCAAGACTGGATGCCCCCAAACTTCATTGGCTGATTAGATCGTTCTGAAAATATGAAGGCCACCATACAGTACGAAAGCAGCACATAGGGACCCTTCAACATCTAAGACAGCATCAAGCAAGGCTGCATCCTTGCTCCAACTCTCCTCACCATCTTCCTGCTCCTAGTACAAGTGATGTATTTGCATACCAAATCAGGGCGACTCTTCAATCTCGCCTAGCTGAAAGCAAACCTCAAGGTGCGTTAAACTACTATTAGAGACCTGCTCACCTCTCACACTGAGCAACAACTCCAGTGCTTTATAGACAGATTTTCCTAAGCCTGCAAAGACTTGCGACTGACCATCAGCCGAAAAAAGCCAACATAATGAGACAAAATATGTACACTCTGCCTCCATCGATAACTTGAATTTGAATTTGTCCACCAGTTCATCTTGAGTCCACCATTAGCGACAATCTGTTCCTTGCTGCTGAGATTAACAAGCACATTGGAAAGGCTGCAAACATCCTAGGCCAACTCACCACCCATTCCTGGGAGAATCCAAAACTAACAGTTACAACAAAGGTGGCAGTTTTCAACGCATGCATTGTCAGCACTCTTTTGTAAGGCAGTGAGACTTGGATCACGTATGTCAACAACAAGTATCAAGTGAAGCAACAAGGTGCCCAATGCCTTCCTACCATGCGCTAGCCTTCCTTACATGTTCCCACTCTCAGACAACCCAAGCTGTGCTGGCTTGGCCACATATGCTGGATGGAAGATGACTGTATTTCAAAGGACATCAAGGATGACTGACCGCGGTGGTGACTGCAACATGCTCAGATCAAATCAGTTGAAGAGAAACTCCTAAATGCAGCTGAAGAAAAGAGAGCCAGATGGAAGATGCCCATTTTGGAGCTGTCCTTACAACTAACACCTGCATCCGATGCTAATCCCGCACTGGCACACCAGCTTCAGCTTACGCTGTCTAGGATAGTACAGTGGTAACGGGTTGGCCTCTCATCCAGGCATGAGAAGTTGCAATTGTCACCTGGAGGTTACTGCTGTGCCAGGGAACCACATTTTTTTAGGGTGGAAATAAGGTGCTAATGACAATGTGCATCTTTTATTGAGGACGTTATCATGGACTATTTTGTAAAAAAAAAAATAATAATAATAATAATTTTTCCTAATAATGCATTTTCTTATATAAGAGAAAGGGGGTAAATCACTTATTTATGCAAGGGAGAAAAATAAAAGAGGAAAGTTTATCAGTGAAAAATATTATAATGTCCAATCATGCTGGGGTGACATCACGTTATGTTACACCACCCCTCTTGCCAGGTTGATGTCTTTCAATCATGTGTGGTTGAATTTGCTCGCCATTGTAAATGCTAAGCAGTTGTGTAATGTTTGGCACTGGCTGCACTGGTTGAGCACAAATAGTTCCTCTAGAACATTATTAAAGCTGCAGCCAAATGCATAGAGAGCTAGGTAATTTTGTTTTCTGATTTTGTTTCCCTTGAGCAACAGACTCTACATGCACTCTGACATGTTCAGTATAGCACTGATGGCTCCCATTGTGGTTGGATCAAAATCTATAAAGTAATATATAACATAGCTTGCAAGTACCTGTGTTTCTTTGACATTCCCTCATTGGAAAAAAAATGTGGCATCAGAAATATGAATAACTCTGAAAAATTATACTGATTCAATATCTGAAGATATTTTTGTAACATAAGATGAGCATGAGGCAAAAAGGGAAATAAAGAATAGATTCTTTATCTTTATATATATTTTGTTCATATTCATAATAAAACAAGAAAAATATACACAGACAAATATATACATTTATATATACATATACTTACATCCCAAACAAATAATATAGTACTGCACTAAAATAAAATCAACAAATGATAATTTGTACATAATCAAGTTTTATACCAACCTAATTTCCCAAGAATAATGCCATTATCTTTCTATTTTTGAATTACCATTATCATTATCTTCCTCTTCCTTTTTTATCTCCATATCATAACAAACATGAGAAGTGTATATATCAAATACTAGAGATATCGCGTTGTCGTAAAGAACGCGGTATTTGGTCGGCAGCCAGTAGAAGTTGATGAGTTGTGCTGGCGGCCACACAAACCACTCAGCCGTATATAGCCTGAGTCCTCTATGTTCTAGATCATGAAAGAAATCATCCCAATCACCACATTTAA
>NC_061853.1:13556059-13586059 GCF_019202785.1 Penaeus chinensis | reverse complement strand
GGACGTCCCCGCCATATTTGAAAGTCTTCGGATTAACGCGCCAACTTTCGAAAAACTCTACGGGAATCAAACCCAATGCTCGGTAAAAACCTACGGGATTTCACATTATCCTGATCCCCTGTGGCAATCGTAAAATGCGTCCTAAACAATAAACTATCCTAACCTTAACACTGTGGCTTTCATACACTATGATGTATATATTCCCCCGTAGTATTATATGCGCCTAGCCAGGGGGCTACGCCCCCGTGACCCCCTAGTAATATACAAACCTAACCTAGCCTAGCCTAGCCTAGCCTAGCCTAGACTAGCCTAACCTAACCTAGCCTAGCCTAACCTAGCCTAATGATATGCGCCTAGCCAGGGGGCTACGCCCCCTGTACCCCCGTGGTATTATATGCGCCTAACCAGGGGCCTACGCCCCCTGGACCCCCTAGTAATATACAAACCTAGCCTAGCCTAACCTAACCTAACCTAGCCTAACCTAGCCTAGCCTAACCTAGCCTAGATTAACGCGCCAACTTTCGAAAAACTCTACGGGAATCAAACCCAATGCTCGGTAAAAACCTACGGGATTTCACATTATCCTGATCCCCTGTGGCAATCGTAAAATGCGTCCTAAACAATAAACTATCCTAACCTTAACACTGTGGCTTTCATACACTATGATGTATATATTCCCCCGTAGTATTATATGCGCCTAGCCAGGGGGCTACGCCCCCGTGACCCCCTAGTAATATACAAACCTAACCTAGCCTAGCCTAGCCTAGCCTAGACTAGCCTAACCTAACCTAGCCTAGCCTAACCTAGCCTAATGATATGCGCCTAGCCAGGGGGCTACGCCCCCTGTACCCCCGTGGTATTATATGCGCCTAACCAGGGGCCTACGCCCCCTGGACCCCCTAGTAATATACAAACCTAGCCTAGCCTAACCTAACCTAACCTAGCCTAACCTAGCCTAGCCTAACCTAGCCTAGCCTAGCCTAACCTAGCCTAACCTAGCCTAACCTAACCTAACCTAGCCTAGCCTAACCTAGCCTAATTATATGCACCTAGCAAGGGGGCTACGCCCCCTGGACCCCCGTAGTACTATATGCGCCTAGCCAGGGGTCCCTGGACCCCCGTCGCTTTAAGAAAATACGATCTTTATATTCCCTAGCCTAGGTGCTCTGCCCTCTTGAACCGCCCAGGGTGAAACCAAATACCTGTATATTGCGAAAGATCGAACTTTTCTTCGCTTCCGTCTATGGTCCGAGTTCCTTGGTTTGTAATCACTTTTTGGACATTTGGGGCACTTGTTGGGCTCAAATATCAAGCTGAGATAGATACAGTTATCTATTTGTTCTATATATCCACTATACGGCCTTAAAAATGATCCGGAATCGACGCAACACTCTTAAAACGTGACACTTCTCACCGGTGTTTCGGAACTAATGGCGACTGACGAAGTGTCAAATCTCCCGGTGGAAAAAGGCGCATGCGCACATGGTTATTGTCCAAAATAGTGTAAATAATTACCAAAGCACGTAAAAGAAGTATAATAAAACTAGAAGAATGCATTACATTCATGAATTCGGGAAAACAGACGTTAGTAATGACAAAATAAACGTTTTCACAAGCGCGTAGTAATACATGGACTACTTCATAGATCGCAATAATGAGTTACGCGTCACATTTGTTTTGGTCCTGGCAAGGTAAACATGGATGGGGACTTAGCCTCAGAGAGGTGCCATGCAGAGCCTATTTTTGTCATTTCCCGGGAAATATGAGGCCGCTGCAGATTTAGTTGTATTGTTTCCTACTCTATTTTTTATGCTCTACAAGATGGCAATGTTTTTGTTGTACTGCAGTTCTCATATCTAGACAATGCCGCCCAAAACAAAAACAATTTCAGGTGTTGAATCACAGGTTGGTAATAAGCCACAGGGTGCTGGCGCACAACAAGTTCTAGAAGAGGTCGCTCGCGTTGCTATCCCGGAGATACGCGACGATAATGTCGAAATTTCCCGAAACCTCTCGATGCAGAGAGGTGAAGAATAAGAATGATAGTTTGGAAGTGGAGCTAAGAGAAATGAAAAGTAGGAATGAGAGGTTAGAGAGGATGCTTTGTGAGAAAGAGTTGAAAGAGCACGGAAGAGCGAGTGTTGTAGGACAGGGAAGTGAAATTGATGTGAACATACAGAGTGAAAGTTTGTTAGAGGAACATAAGGAACAAAGATGTTCATTCGACCAGGCGCCTCTACCTCAGATTCCATTGCTCGCACAAGGTTTACCCCATGATAGGCCGGTTCATCTACCGCATTTACATCAGCCAAGACATCCTAATGATGGCATGCCATCGGGATTCATCCCTACACCTGCTCCATTACCCACTTTCCCAAATGCTGCCTGTGCTGTAAGTCCTCCCGCCTATATAGTTAACAGGGACTCCATTCCAATATTTCGTGGTGAAACTTCGGCAAATAACCCGCTAAAGATAAATCAGGAGCTTGAAACCTGGATCAGAGCCATTGAAAACATGACTCGGCCCGCAACAGACGAGGCACTTCTCAGAACTGCCAAGGCTCACTGCAGGGGCAATGCAGATCTTATTGTCAATGGTCTGGCTTTTGATATGTTTATAACTTGGGTCTCCTTTAAAGCTGCATTACGTTGGAAGTTTTGGGGAACATATAGCTCGTCAGACATTTTCAAGGTGCTTGATAATCATAAGATGACATCTGGGAAGGCTCCTCTAGACTATTTTACTTCTCTTGAGGCTCATATATACCAGGGTTATTGTGATCACCCAGAATCTATTGGCAATCCTGAACAGCTCATATGTCGCAAGTTCCTTCAGGCCGTCCCAAACTGGTTGAGAGACTTTTAAACTATCAAAGAGGGCGAGCCCCCGTCAATAATAGCAGAGTTTGCTCAGCGAATTTATAATACTAGAGTGGGCATCTGTCAGTATGACAGTAACTCTTTTCAGCCTGAACCCACCCCAGCTAGGCAGCAGCAGTCTCGACGTTATGTCAGTGTCACACACACCTAAGTGGTGCGAGTTTCATAAACTGAGTACCCATAACACACACGAGTGTCGTGCAGCTAATAATGCTACTGCATGTTTCAATTGTAGGCAGCAAGGGCACAGAGCAGCCATATGTCCCTTTCCTGAACGCCGGCACCGACCAACCCCAGTCGACGTCGGATACTCTCGAGCGGCTATCAATGCTGAGAACCCCAGCAGACTCACTCAGTCACCAATCAGGGAGACCAATTGTACCAATTAATGTCAGTGGCTCCCCTGTATTAGCATTTGTTGATACTAGCTCAGAAGTCTCCATTGTAAAGCCTTCAGCTTTGCAAAGGATGTGTGGATATATGAAAAACACAACTAGTAAGACTAAATTATGAGTGTCAGGGGTCCCAGAAGAGGCCTCATGCGAGGTGAAAGTCAGATTTCACATTTCTCCCAGCATCATAATTACTCATAGGCTTCTTTGTGTAGAGAATTTAACTTTTCCCGGTGACAATTTGCTTGGTATGGACTTGTTACGGTGTGTCAATTTCACACTTGTTTATCATACCAACCCTCCTTCCGCTTATCTCATCATTAACAAGTGCCACTTGCCAGTACACTTCACAGACACACAGTCACTGCATGTAAGTCTTGTTTCAGCACCAGACGTGTTCACCACAGAGCTAGATGCTTCCCCCGCTAAGTGTACAGCCACAACAGGCTCTATGAACACAGCCATTGTAAACAAGACTTGTCACATTCAAAAAGATCTGGCAGACGCTTTCTCAGTTGATTCCCATCATGCTCATGTTTATAGAACCACGTTAATTCCGGGTAAAGCTGCCAAGTTTGTTAGATGTAAAGTCTCTAGGAATGTTAAAGGAAATGCAGTGTTTTTGGAAACTCAAGCTGGTCCTATGTTTATGGTTCCAAACAGTATTGCAAAGATCACGCCACAAAGAGAATGTGATGTTTGGGTTGTTAATCTTGGCATGATACCACTCACTCTTAAAAATGGTAAGAAGCTAGGTGATGTTTATCGTGTGTCAGAAAGAGAAGTTGGCACCAGTGATGATGGTGAAGATGGTTCTCCTCTTCTGGTCGAGGAATCCCCAGGGTTGCCGGGCATCTCACTGGTTGAGGAATCCCTGGTATAGCCAGAAGGATTTGAGCACCCATCCTTTGCAGAAGATGAATTCGATTGTGCTTATGGCCTCTATGATTTTGGGTATAAGGATGACCATTTCACCATCTTCCCTGAGGTTGACCTCTCTCCATCAACCGCCTGTGCAGTTACTACACATGATAACCAAACAAAAGTGGTAGGTCATAAGAGTGAAGTTTTGTCATCACAAGGACTTCCTGATTTAGGTCCTTTGCTAACTTACCTTCCCAGCGAGTCTCGTTCTAAGTTGGAAAACGTCCGGTATCGGTATCCATCACTTTTTAGTGGGGATAAAACAAGCATCGGTACAGTGCCTGGTGTTCAGCACAGCATAATAACCTCTGAAACTAGACCAATCTGTACACGGCAGTGGCGGCTTCCACATACCACTCGCCAGATTATCAAGGCAGAGTATGACGAGATGCTAGAAGCTGGAGTAATTGAGCCTAGCACTTCACCATGGCTCTCTCCAGTTGTTTTAGTTAAAAAGAAAGATGGTTCGGTAAGGTTCTGTGTGGACTACAGAAACCTGAATTCTGTCACCACACCTGACACGTATCCACTTCCTCGCATAGATGAGCTAATAGATGACCTGTATTTACATGTTTAGATGCCAGAGCCGCTTATTGGAGTGTGGAAGTAAGGCCAGAAGACCGGCCTAAGACAGCTTTCAGTGACGGTCATCGTCTTTTCCAGTTTAAACGCTTACCCTTCGGGCCTGTAACAGCACCGTTATCTTATCACCTGTTCTAGGTAGACATACTCCTGCTTACCTTGATAACATTGTAATATATAGTTCCTCATTTGATCTCCACCTCCAACATCTTGATGAGACGTTTGGTCTTCTTTCTAAAGCTGGTCTCAAGCTAAACCTTTCTAAGTGTAACTTTGCTAAGGACAAGATCCGCTTTCTAGGTTTTGAAGTTTCTGGTGAAGGGGTAGCCCCTGATCCATCTAAGGTGACATGTATTGCTGAGATGAATGCTCCTAAGAATGTCAAAGGTGTACGACGCTTCCTTGGTGCAACAGGCTTTTTTAGGAAGCACATAGATGGATATGCTACATTAGCAGCCCCTTTGACTTGTCTTCTAAAGAAAGATACACCCTTTACTTGGGGACAAGAACAAGAAAAAGCCTTTCAGAGCTTAAAACGCAAACTAATCACTGCGCCTATTTTACGTCAGCCAGATTTCACCCGCGAATTTGAAATTCATAATGATGCTAGCCAGATTGCCATTGGTGCTGCATTATTTCAGCGTGATGATTATGGCGTACCTCATGCCATTGGGTATTTCTCCCGCAAACTCAGGAATGCATAATCAAGGTATCCTGCCATTGATTTGGAAGTTCTGGCTGTGGTAGAGGGTATTTGACCCTTATGTTTATGGCCGTCGTTTTAAGATTTATACCGACCACAGGCCTCTGACATATGTCTTTAAACGCAAGACAAAGTCCCCTAGGCTATCACGGTAAGCTCACGACCTCTCTCATTATCAATATGAGTTGTACAAACAAGGTGCTGTGAATTATGTACCGGACTTGCTCTCACGGCCCTGTGCTGTAGTTGATATTACACATATTGAACCTGCAAGACTTAGGGAAGCTCAAATGGCCGATCCTTTGTGGGCTGTAGTCATTTTATACCTTCAGGAGGAATCTTTACCTAAGAAACGACTACCACTAGCTCTATCTGAATTTGAATTACAGCAGGGTGTGTTGTACCACATCAGACGCCTCCCAGACTGGACCATTCATCAGTTAGTGGTCCCTCAATCTCTCAGAGCTATGGCTCTCAAGTTTGCACATAGGCCTCCTTTAGCTGCTCATCCTGGTGTTCACCGGACTTACCTTAATCTCCGAAACATGTTTTACTTTCCAAATATGTTGAAAGAGTCTAGATTGTATGTCCAGGCTTGTGAGACTTGCCAGCGCCGCAGAGGAAACACTCAGAAAGCTCCATTAGAGTCCTTATCAGCAGCAAGATTCCCTATGGAGCGGGTCTCTGCCGATATTACAGATTTGGGTCTTTCCACAAAGGGCTTTCGCTACGTTTTAAGCATAATTGATCATCACAGTCGCTTTTTACAGTTAATTCCCCTCAGGAATAAGACTTCAGCCACTGTAACAAGTGCCTTTATAGACCACTGGGTCACTCTCTTTGGCCCATCTCGATATCTACTCACAGACAATGGTCCAGAGTTCACTGTTGGATTGTTCAGAGAGGTCTGCCATAACTTGCAGGTCGACCATCACTTAACATCCGCATATCATCCGCAGAGCAATGGCATGATAGAGCGAACTAATCGTGTGGTGAAGGATGCTTTGGCTATGCTTGCTGAAAAAGAACCCCGCCGTTGGCCCAAATATCTTCTCACTGTGCGTCTGGGCCTCAACTCTTCCATCCATCGGTCTACGAATGAACAGCCTCTTTTCTTATTATTAGGCCGATACATGCACTTCCCATTAACAATCACGAATCTAATAGAGTTTGACCATGTTGAAGCTTCTGAATTTCAGGAGAGTATAAGAAAGGCAAGAGATTTGGCAACAGAAACGGCTAGGCGTGCACAGGAAACCTGGGCCAGGCATTATAGCAAGCGCTCTAAAGTCGTTTTCCTTCCGACTATAGGTTCCCTAGTAATGAGACGAATCCCTCCATCTGTCAGGGATGCGCCTCTCGGTTCCCGCTGGGCTGGGCCCTGCCGCATTGTTAGAAAACTGGGGCCAATAGCTTTCCTGCTAGAGGATACAGTGCCGCCTAACACACAACGCCGTGCTCACATAAATTATTTAAATATGTCCCTCCTTTAGAGCTCGATTTCGGACCTGACGATCCCGAGCTCGAAGATGAGCCGGTTGCCACAACATCCATATTTAAGGGGAAGACTACTCCCTGAGAAGAATTACTTCTCGGTTCTGTTAGGGTCCATCAGGTCGAAATTGACCACCCAGTTTGGTGAAGATGCTGTTAGATTCTCAGTCCTAGGTAATATCTAGGATTATTCTTATATATTTTTCTTTAATTTTTAGTTTGTTAGGGTTTGTTTTTTTAGTTTGTCCGTTTTCTTGCTTCTATTTTCCATTTAGTTCATTCAATTTTACTCCATTTCATTGTTTTGCGCTGCGAATATTTACCTTTATCCTTTTACCCTATTTGTGTTATTATTTTATTGAATTTTGTAGTTTAGTTTCCTGGTGTTACGTTTTACATTTTACGTTTTATGATTTATAGTATTAAATTTCCTTGTATGGGATTTTATTAAGTTTACTTGCACTTTTTAGTTAAGACTATTATTTTTCTCTCAGTTTTTACGGTCATTTTTCCCTGTATCCTATTATCTTAGTTACTTTTAACTGATCTCAATTTGAACTTTTTACCAGTCTTGTTTAAAGATCATTTAATGTTTATTTACCATTTTTTTTTTTTTTTAGGGTTCTTACCTGTTTTACAATATACCATGTTTCACATTTTAAATCAAAGATTTCTAAATTCAAGAACTTCATACAGCTTTCCCATACACGTAGTTTTATCATTATTTGAGCAGCCAACTAATGGGGTCAAACTTTTCAGGAGCGCTCCCCATGATGCTTTGCCCGGGCGTCATGGTCGTGCTTGCCGGCCGAGAGAGAAGCAGCTTTGCTCTGACTACACGATGCCAAAGTCTACCCGGATGGACGATGATCGTGTCCAGGGACGATACCATCCTCGAAGGATTTGTCCCCTCTCCACGGCCGCCTTCGCACTTCTGGCCGGGGGAGGACTGTAAGCTGAGGAACCCATCTTCGTGCAACATTGCAGCATACAACTCCAAAACGAAGTGTATACCTCTTAGTCTGCCGTCTTAATGAGCTTGCTTATCTGGCCTGGGCTGTTTCTCCCCATACATAAGTAACTAAATAATGTCTGTGGGGTATCTTTCGCAGCCCAATTTTATTCTTTTATCATACTTAGTCTTTTAATCATACGAACCAGGTAGATTTTACTTGCATTATAGAAACAATCAGCGGATTACCACATGAAACAAGTGGCCGTACTGATTTGCGTTTCGAAACAACCGCGGCAGCATGTTTCGCACATACTGTGTACACGAAAAATAAATCAGTCTGCTCCGAGACATCGAGGTGTTTCTTTCTCCTCCCAAGGAACTTAGTGACATACCACAACCGTCACAGTTCCATACTTAAAAGATAAGTAGTTGGCTGCTCATTTTATTCAAACATATATTTTACGCTAGATGCCTGTTCTTAAACGCTTCACGAACCAAATGCAAATTTTACAAGTATCTCCATCAATAATCAGTTGTTCACACCACTGTCTCGCCACGCTACGTTCGTTCCCGTATAACCCCAGGGGTACTCTTTCACGGGGCCATGCTAAAGAACTATTGTAACCTTAAAAGTATTAAACATGAGAATAAATACTGCAATAATCGAGAGACGGTATACCTTTCATATATATATATATGTATATATATATATATATATATATATATATATATACATAAATGTATATATACATACGTACATATATATGTGTATATGTATATATATACACACACACCTGTGTATGTATATATATATATATATATATATATATATATGTACATATATATATGAATATATATGTGTGTGTATATATGTATATATATATATATATATATACATATATATATATATATATATACATATATATATATATATATATATATATATATATATATAACGTGTATATATATATATATACATATATATATATATATATATATATATGAATATATATGAATGTATATATATATGAATATATATGAATGTATATAAATATATAAATAAATAAATAAAACATTAATATATATATGTATGCTTATATAAATACATATTTACATATGTATATATGTATATGTATGTATGTATATACATACATATATGTATGTATATATATATATGCATTTATAAATATATGCATATATATATATATATATATATATATATATATATATATATACATACATACACACACACTCGTATAAGCATATACATATACACATATGTATGCATATACCTGTGTGTGTATGTGTATGTGTGTGTATGTACGTATGTATATACATATATATAAACATATACATATACTTATACACATATATACACACACACACACACATATATATATATATATATATATATATATATATATATATTATATATGTATATATATATATATATATATATATATATATATATATATAGTGTGTGTGTGTGTGTGTGTGTGTGTGTGTGTGTGTGTGTGTGTGTGCGTGTACATATACATATATGTATATTGATATGTGTATATATATAGATATACATAAACATACATATATTTATATGTACACATATGCATATATATATATATATATATATATATATATATATATATATATACATACACACACACACACCTTGTGTTCGAAATCATTGTCATTTTTGTCTAACTTCACCCTTCTTGTAATATAGTTGAACATCTTTATCATGCCACCTCTTTTTCATCTTTTTTCCAAAGCAGTATTTTCTGTAGTCCTTCTTCGTAGCTCATATCTCATACAGTAGCTGCTCTTTGAACTCTTTCTAGTTTATCTATATACTTGTATAAGTGTGGCCTCCATACCACTGCTCCATACTCAAGACTAGGTCTTATGATGGCTGTAATGACCTTTACCGTGTGTTCGTCCACATGTATGAATGCCCTCTTCACGTTGGCAGTCTATGCATATGATCATTTGGGATTAGGTTCCTGTTGATGGTTATTCCAAGATCTTTCTCTTTATCTGTTTGGTTTAATATTATGTCTCCTAAGTTTTACTTTCTCCGAACATGACTACATGGCATTTATTGGTGTCAAATTCCATTTTCCATGTACAACTCCCAATGAATAAGTTCTCGATGACACTTTGGAGGCATTGGCATAAGACATCGTCTATTATCCTTCTTGCAATTTCGCGTTGTCTGCGAAGATATTCAGATAACTACCTGGACTTATGTTTGGCCCTATATAATTTGTGTTGTAAACCTAATCGGCGCCAAGACCGATCCTTGAGGTACTCCGCTAGTTACTCGTCACCATGTAGAGTTCTTCCCTCTAATTACGGTTCTCATCTGTCTTTCATGAAGAAAGTATTCCATCCATTCGAGGAGTTTGCCTTTCACTCCACCTAGGTGTCCTTATTTCAATAATAGTCTTTTATGAGACACCTTATCAAATGCCTTCTTAAAGACTAAGTATACACAGTCCACCCAGCCGTCTCTCTCTTGCAGTATTTCAGAAACACAGAATTGATACGCATGACCTTCCTTCCCTAAGACCAAATTGTTTATTTGATACCATATCGTGTTTTTCAAGTAATTCAACACACTGTTTCCTAATCCTCTCTAACAGCTTGCATACTACTCTAGTTGACGAAACTGGTCTATAATTTAGAGGGTTTTGTGTGTCGCCGTTCTTGTGTAAAGATGTAACATTGGCAAATTTCCATTTTTTTGTAGATTTCCTTGTCTCACTGAATTTTGGAATATTAACAATAACTGAGTACATAATTTTTCGGCACGTTCCCTCAAAACCCAGTCAGATATCTAATTTGGTCCCTTCTGCTTTAGTCTTGTCTAACCCTTTCAGTAGGTGTTTTATTTCATTCCTTTCGAGTGTGATATTTCCGATATTCTGATTTACGTTTGTGCAGTTACTTGCCATTTCAAAGTATGGATCCCGAACAACACTGTCTGAAATTTCTCATGTAGGATTATACACATTTCCGCTTCCTTAGTATAAACGATGTTATTGCCTTCGATGGCGCTAATTTGATCTCTACTTTTAGTCTTACTATTTATGTAGTTACAGAATAGCTTTGGTTGGTTTGTACATTTATTGATTATATCCTTTTCAAAGTCTAATTTTGCCTACATCATGGTTTGAGTATACTCATATCTTCCTACTTTATACCATTCATACGCTGCCTGAGATCAATGTTTTCTAAACCTTCTTCAAACGAGTTATTTGTTTTCTCTCATTTTCTTACATTTATCATTGAACCACTTTTGGCCATTTCTTGCTTCACTTTTGAATCTTGATACAAGTTTTTCTACTCTTTGTTTATACATTTAGAAGATTTAGAATATAGGCTCTCTTCGTTCAGGAGGGCTTCCCAGTTTATGCCATCAAAGATTTTTTTATAATTACCTCTCTTGTAATTGTACTTTCTTTGATGTCATCATTATGCTATGTAAATATTACGTCACGCATAGCCCTCTTATCCTGGTATGATCTGTTACATTCTGGAAGAGACAAAATTAATTTATGACTTCTAGTAATTTTTCATTTCACGAATCTGGCTAAGCTCTGGGTTCGAAACTTTCCAAGTCAGTTTTGCTATTGCATGTTACAAGAATTTATTTTGCATTAGTTTCCGAAAGTTGTAGCACTTCTTCCAGACTCTTTAACACCGACCACACCGATGGTGTTTACTGTGGTTATTGCTATATTTACTCCGTTTGTTTCTACCTCAATTGCCTTTAGTTCTACTATGGGATCTTGTTGAATCTTTATATCCTTTATAATAATTCCTTTCCTTGTTAATATTGTTACCCCCCTCCATTTCCATTTGCCCTATCTTTTCTCCAAATATTGTAGTCTCTGAGTCCTCATGTTGCATCGTCTACGTAGGGATCCAGTTTGCATTCAATGATGGATATTACATATGGTTTATTACTTTCAGTAATTGCATCTAGTTCTAGGAACTTCGAACATAAACCATCTATATTTGTATAAACTATTTCTACATAATTCCTTCGGTATTCCTCTGTGCTGCAAGAATAGTGATTGTCTATCTTCATATTTTGGTTCCAATAGTAAACTTGTTTTGCTTCGAGCCTGTCAACCTCCAAATTAACAAGTTTTTTTCTTCTTCAGTCCTTTGTTCGTTTTTGTCTTTTACCTCTTTTTTGGTCATATTTTCTTATACAGATTTTCCTATATTATTTGTGTGTGGCCAGGACTTTAGCTTTCTTTATTACATCACTTACCATTTGCTGATTCATGAATGTCACCTTTAAAGGGCGTTTCTTTCCCTTTCCGAATAATCCCAGCCTCCTGTGGGCTATGGTATTCTGCTCCAAGAATTCGGGATTTATGACCTTGAGAATATTGGCAATCAATTTCTTGTATTCGTTGTATCGCTCGATTGCATCTTCTACAACTTTTTCTTTATGTCCTAATATCACCATGTCCTTGTTTACATCAGCCAAATTCGCAATATTCCGTGAGTGTTGCACAAGGTGTGGATTAAATTCACTTTTCTTTACTGTCTCTGTAAGCTGTATTTTTTAAAATTTCTTCCGTTGTGAACTTGATGTCGGTTTCCTTTACTTCAGATACATCGGCATATGTAGCTGTCATCTTTTTGCCTTCCTGACTGGCAGCTTGACAAATTGCTTTCAGTCTGCTTAACAGTTTCCTGTACTTTGAGTACTTCATCAACTTTTGCAGATTCTATGCCTCGATTTGACTACTGTTGCCAATCTTGGTTTTTACTTCTTCCACCTTTTCCTTGAGTTCTTTGATTTTCATGTCAGACTTTTCAGTATTCTCTCTCTGAATGGTTGTTTTCCTGCACAAATTATCCACCAATTCCATCAAATTTACGTTTTCTTCACGTATTTTCGAACATTCTGCAATCAGGTTGTCTACCTTGGCTTCAAGAGCCGCAATTCTATCTGATGCTTCCGTTAGCTTCATTTTCCCGGTATGAATGGTTACTCATAAAAGAAACACAAAATAAAGCTGTACTCACGGCAGTTGTACGCGAAAACGCTTACTGTGCTGGTCACTAATCGCCTCCCTCTTCTTCGCTCTCACTTCATCAATTGAAGTCTGTATGCGCAGCTTGACATGTTATTTTCCCTGGGCAGAATTTTTTCCCCGAGAAGATTCGCTCGCGAATTGTTTTGAAGTCACCATTCATTAGTGCATCATTCTGTCGCATATCATTAAATATTAAATTCAATGTAGTACTTGAAATAATTTTGTATTACTGCTAAAGCTTGTTTATTGCATTTGTGTAAAATGAACGTTAATTTCCGCGTTTGGCACCCACGTTCGGTCTGTGTGAGGTTACTTTCACTCTCATTAAATGTCACACACACACACTCACACACACACACACACTCACACACACACACACACACTCTCACGCACTCCCGCGAGTTTGTCAAGTCGTGATGTATGACTTGTGACATACATTTCTTTTCTGCGTTACGACAATTGGTTCAAGTAAATCCTTGTGGAGGCTTTCGTCGTTTCCCTTATTTACCCTCCTGTCTATCAGAGACAAGCTAGGTCCATGAGGACCGCTGTTACCGTCTTTCTCTTCTAAAAAAAAATTCCTTAACTTTGTGAAAATAAAACACACACACACAAAAAAAAAGGAAATAAAGAAAATTCAACCATAAAAACTGCAAATGATATAAATAATCGGCTAGTGGCGCTTAACATCCCCTCTTCTCTGTTGTCTTTCTTTTCTCTAACTATCTTGGTCCTTATGTGTATAATCTTATTCATGATATCTGTCATGGTACCGAAGGAGGCCCTGCTGCAGAAACGGTCACCTTCGGGCGCTGTGGAAATCGTCACCGGAAGTTCGCCAGAAACCGAGAAAGACTAGGATAATTACGCCCGTCGATCCAGTGAAGGACCAGGAACTCGCCAGCAGGTACCAGTCAACCCATAATGCTGTGAACTTGCCTGGACGCCGCAGATCCACTCAACCTCCAGGAGCTCGAAGAGGACGCTTCCTGCCGGACGCCTGAGATCCTGATGAGGACAACGAGGACGTCGGTACGAGCAAGAAGGACCTGGATGAGATCTGCGGAACGTGCATTGGGCGAGTAAGCCGCCGAGTTAGGCCTGCTCGAGGACTACGAGGACGAATCTGAAGTCAAGGAGGACCTGTGCGAGAACTTCGAGGACGTGTGGATGTCGAGGACGAACGGATTTACCAGGGACCAAGATGAAGACGACGACAGGGACGAGCAGCCACGAAGATGCATCAGGGACAGCACACGCAAGAACGAAGTTTTTACAAGTCAAGAACCAGCCAGGTTGGGTCACCCTTGAGGCAAATATCAGACGCCTCGAGGGCGAGGCGTGCGTAGGTGGCCGAGCAATATAAGTATGTATAAATAGCTCCCACGTGGCAAGCTCCAACGTGGCGTGCCCACGCTGGGCCAAGCCCCCACGCGGTCCCAGGTGGCGCGCCCCACGCCACCCACCAGTACTTAAGGCTCAGGATGACCCAGGTCAGTAGAGTCACTTCAGAGAGTTCCTGCCGTTCGCCTGTCGGGTCAGGGCTGGCTGCTGAGCCAGCCGCCGCGCCCGCCCTCTGGGCAGACCAAGCACTAAGCCTTACCAAGACTTGTATCCGTGTGATTATCTGTGTTGCTTACGCTTCTGAATAAAAGAGGTTAAGCCAACCGCCCCTTTCACTACTCCTGCTAAACCATATGTTTAAGGCGTTCATATATACCCTTTACGGTGTGTGTGTGTGTGTGTGCGTGTGTGCGTGTGCGTGTGTGCGTGTGTGCGTGTGTGCGTGTGTGCGTGTGTGCGTGTGTGCGTGTGTGCGTGTGTGCGTGTGTGCGTGTAGGAACCCGAATGATGGGCCCCACAAGAGTTTGGTAGATGGCAAGCTTAAGGCGTAAGGCAGACAACCAAAATGTCTTGACTTCTTTATTATAGAATAATGGTGGAGTGCTACTGCTCCTAGGAGCGAGATGTTGCTCGCATGGTGATATAAATATAGCTATAAGTCACGTCTTTAGCTGTGACAGTTGTAAGTGACAGTTGACATTCCGATAGCTGGGTTTGACACTATCTCCCGAAAAAAACTGACTATGAATTTGGATGTAAATCTTAATTGAGCCAGCATTAGGCGTATCATCAACTGCGGCGAGCGAGCGTGCCAACAAGTCCCCAGGGCAGAGGCTTGCCCGAGCAGTTTAATACTACTGTTTGCCAGTGCAGGGTTCCTCGGACACTTCTCCGGGGAGTGAATTGCGTTTAAACATACGGCCATAAGAATCTAGTTAAGCAACTCATAAACTGCAAATTAATACCCGTAACTGACAATTAAACTTCATTGCACAATTAAATGAGTCGATATTAATAATTTAACACGAAATAAGAAATATTTAAAGAAAAGATGGGTATTGATCACCGATTAAAAAAAAAATTGAGAAACCCTCACATTCGGATCTTGGGTGAGATGCACGACTGACGAGACAGACAGCGGGCCTCTCTTATACGGCTGACGAGAAGATTTGGAGCACTATGTGGCGAGCAAGGTCATGGCCCGACTGGTCAGCGGAATGGTGTTGTTTCCTGCATGATCGTGTCTGCATGGCGAGGAGCTCGGCTCACTGTATAGGTGGTCCGCGTCCTTGGTAATACGTGGTCCAGCTGGGGTCCTTCGGAAATCAGCACAGCGTTGGCAGCAACAGATGAGATAAATACTGAGACAGCAGGTACTGAGAGTGGCGTCGGTTATCCGGCCTTGGGACATCTCACAGGAGGACTGGCTCACGGTATGACTAGGGTGTGTTGTTGATACGGAGCAGGAAATTTGAAGGCGTTGTGTGAGTTCCGTTTCACCGCCAGGCCACCAATTGTAGGAACCCGAACTTTTATCAGAATTGTATTAATCATGACAATAATGATGATAAAATTGAGAATAATTAGAACTGTGATAAAAGTGTGATTTAATCAAGAATTCTGATAATAACAGGAATACTTGCATTATTATTATTATTATTATTATTATTATTATTATTATTATTATTATTATTATTATTATTGTTATTATTGTTATTATTTTTATTATTGTTGTTGTTATTATTATTACAATAAAATATTATAACTGTAATAATAACACTAATAACAATTATAATGGTAATAATAATTATAAGACTAATCATAATATTGTTATTATATTTACTACTATTATTGTTATCATTATTATTATTTTTATTATTAGTATAATTGCAAAAATAAATATTATAACTGAAATAATTACAATAATAACGATAATAATTGAAATAATGATATTAACATGTATTATAAAATCACTATTATTGTCATTATTTTTGTTATTATTATTATTATTATTATTATTATTGTTTCTATTGTTATTATTATTTCTATTGATAGAATAATTACCAAAAAGTATATATGGCGCCATTAATTACAATAATAATGATAATAATGATGATAATGATGATAATTTTTGCAATAATTGCAATAATGATGATAATAATGATGATAATAATGATGATAATGATGATAATGATGAAAATAATTATGATATTAACAATAATAGTCTCCATTTATAATAAAGGAAAAAAAATCCTAAAAGTCGAAAAAGCATTAAAATCGAGCGAAATATAGACTTTTTCAGAGTTTACGCAGAAATACCGTTTTTTTCAAATTCAATGATGATTTTGGCAATTATTATTGTAATGATAACTTTTATCAGAATTGTATTAATCATGACAATAATGATGATAAAATTGAGAATAATGAGAACTGTGATATAAGCGTGATTTAATCAAGAATTCTGATAATAACAGGAATACTTGTATTATTATTATTATTATTATTATTATTATTATTATTATTATTATTATTTGCATTATTATTTGTATTATTATTTGTATTATTATTTGTATTATTATTTGCATTATTATTTGTATTATTATTATTATTATTACTACTGTTATTATTAACATTATCATTTTTTTTTTATTAATATAATACCAAAAATAAATATTACTGAAATATTTACAATAATAACGATAATAATTAAAATAATGATATTAATACGTATTATGAAATCGATATTATTGTCATTATCTTTGTTAATATTATTATTATTATTGTTGTTTCTTTTGTTATTATTTCTACTAATAGTATAATTACCAAAACATATATGGCGCCAGTTATTACAATAATAATGATAATAATGATGATAATGATGATAATTATTGGAATAATTGCAATAATGATGATATTAATGATGATAATGATAATAATGATGAGAATGATTATAATAATGATGATAATAACAATAATAGTCTCCATTTATAATTAGAAAATGAAAAAGAAAAAAAGTCGAAAAGGCAGCAAAATCTAGTGAACTTTTATCAGAATTGTATTAATCATGACAATAATGATGATAAAATTGATAATAATGAGAACTGTGATAAAAGTGTTATTTTATCAAGAATTCTGATAATAACAGGAATACTTGTATTATTATTGTTATTATTGTTATTATTCTTATTATTCTTATTATTATTATTATTATTATTTTCATTATTATTATTATTATTAAAATAAAAAAAATATTATAACTGTAATAATAAAACTAAAAACAATTATAATGATAATATTAATTATAATAGTAATCATAATATTGTTATTATTATTACAACTGTTATTATATCATTATTATTATTTTTATTATTTGTATAATTGCAAAAATAAATATCATAACTGAAATATTTACACTAATAACGATAATAATTGCAATAATGATATTAATACGTTTTATAAAATCGTTATTATTGTCATTATCTTTGTTATTATTATTATTATTATTATTATTATTATTATTGTTTCTATTGTTATTATAATTTCTACTTATAGTATAATTACAAAAATAAAATATATGGCGCCAGTAATTACAATAAGATTGATAATAATGATCATAATGATTATAATTATTGCAATAATTGCAATAATGATGACAAAAATGATGACAAAGATGATGATAATGATGAGAATGATGAGAATGATGAGAATGATTATAATAATGATAATTATAACAATAACAGTCTCCATTTATAATAAAGGAAAAAAAAAAAAATCCCAAAAGTAAAAAAAACAGCAAAATCTAGCGAAATCTAGCCTTTTCAATGCCGTTTTTTCGATTTCAATGATGATTTTGGCAATTACTAGTGTAATAATAATAACTTTTATTAGAATTGTGTTAATAATGACAATAATGATGATAAAATTGAGAATAATGAGAATGATGATAATGATGATGATAATGATGGGGATGATGAGACTGATGAGAATGATGATAATAATGATGATAATATTAATAATTGTCTCCATTTATAACGAAAAAAAGGAAAAAGAAAAAATATCACAAAGTCGGAAAAGCATCAAAATCTAACGAAATATAGGCTTTTCAGAGTTTACGCAGAAATTCGGTTTTTTTCAATTTCAATGATGATTTTGCAATTATTAGGGTAATAATGATAACTTTTATCAGAATAGTATTATTCATGACAATAATGATGATAAAATTGAGAATAATGAGAACTGTGAAAAAAGAGTGATTTTATCAAGAATTCTGATAATAACAGGAATACTTGTATTATAATCATTATCATAATTATTA
Organism: Penaeus chinensis; assembly: GCF_019202785.1. Taxonomy (NCBI): domain Eukaryota; kingdom Metazoa; phylum Arthropoda; class Malacostraca; order Decapoda; family Penaeidae; genus Penaeus; species Penaeus chinensis. The sequence continues at coordinate 13,567,410 of NC_061853.1, read as the reverse complement.
TTGTTATTATTATTATCATTATTTTATCGCTTTTATATGCTTTATTTCTATTAATGTTATAATTAACAAAACAATATATATGGCCGCAATAATTACAAAAATAAAGATAATAATGATAATTATGATAAATATGAAAGTTCAATTTTTGCCGTTATTATTATTATTATTGGTTTTATTAGTATAACTATTTCTAATAATAGCATTATTACTAATATATATATATATATATATATATATATATATATGTTGGTTACAATAATAATGATAATAATGTTGATAATGAGGCTAATAATTACTCTACTGATGATAATGACGATGAAAAGGATAGTAATGATGATGGTAATGATAGAAATGATAATGATGATAATAACAATAAGAGTGTCCATTTATAATAAAAAAAAAGGAAAAAGAAAAAAATCCCAAAAGTCGAAAAAGCGGCGAATTCAAGCGAAATCTTTGAGACCTTACTCCAAAATGACATATTTTTCGATTTCAATGATTATATTGGTAATCATTAGGGTATTTATGGTAATTATTAGCATAATTGTATTAATCATAACAATAAAAATGTTAAAGATAAGAATAATATGAATTTTGATAAAATTATAATTATATTCATAATTTTGATAATAATGAGATTTATAGCATTATTATTATTATTATTATTATTATTATTATTACAATTGTTATTATTATGTTTTGTTATTATTAATATTATTATTATTATTATTAATATTATTATTATTATTATTATTATTATTATGTTTTGTTATTATTATTATTATTATTATTATTGTCATTTTTATTATTATCATTATTATTATTATTATTATTATTATCTTTATTATTATTATTATTGTTGTTATTATTATTTCTATAACTGTTCTTATGATTATTATTTTTCATCATTAATATTATTATTATTACTATTATTACTACTACTACTAATAATAATAATAATGATAATAATAATAATAATAATAATAATAGTAATAATAATAATAATAATAATATTACTGTTACTGTATTTATATATTTTTTATTACTGTTATTATCATCTTTATTATTTTTATTATTATAACTATTATTACTATTTTTATTATAGTTATAATTACCAAAACAAATAGTACAACTGTAAGAATTACTATAATAGGTAAAATAATGATAATAATAATTATTATAATATTATTAATGTTATTATCATCGTTATTAATGTTATTCTCATTATCATTGTTATCATTGTTATAATTTACAACAAAAATATTATTACAGTAATAATAATAATAATCTTGAAAATAATGATAATAATAATAAAAATCAAAAGTGAGAATTTTATTATTATTATTATTTTTACCGCTTTTTATTTTTTATTATTTCTATTATTGTTATAATTACCAAAACGTGTATATGGTCGCAATAATTACAATAATAATGATAATTATAATTAATATGAAAGTTCGATTTTTGCCGTTATTATTATTATTATTGGTTTTATTATTATTATTATTTCTAATAATAGCATAATTATTTAAAATATATATATATATGGCGGCAGTAACTACAATAATAATGATAATAATGATGATAATGAGGCTAATAATTGCACTTATGATGATAATAACGATGATAATGATACTAATGATGATGGTAATGATAGAAATGATAATGATAAAAACAATAGGAGTGTCCATTTATATTTTAAAAAAAAAAGGAAAAAGAAAAAAAAAATCCCAAAAGTCGAAAAAAGCGGCAAATTCTAGCGAAATCTATCGTTTTGAGATCTTACTCCAAAATGTTGTGTTTTTCGATTTCTATGATGATATTGGTTATTATTAGGATATTTTATGGTAATTATTAGCATAACCATTTTTATCGTAACAATAATGATGTTAAAAATGAAAATAATATGAATTTTAATAAAATTTTAAATATAATAAAATTTTGATAATAATGAGATTTATTGCAATACTACTATTACTATTATTATTATTATTATTATTATTATTATTATTATTACTATTATTATTACTATTATTATTACTATTATTATTACTATTATTATTACTATTATTATTACTATTATTATTACTATTATTATTACTATTATTATTACTATTATTATTACTATTATTATTACTATTATTATTATTATTATTATTATTATTACTATTATTATTATTATTATTATTATTATTATTATTACTATTTTTATTATTATTATTATGATTATTATTATTTCTGTAACTGTTGTTGTTATTGTTATTATTATTATTATTGTTTTTATTATTATTAGTATTACTACTACTATTACAACTACTACTACTACTACTAATAATAATAATAATATTAATGTTACTGTATTTATATATTTTTTATTACTGTTATTATTATCTTTATTATTTCTATTATTATAACTATTATTATTATCTATATTATTGTTATAATTGCCAAAACACAAAATTACAACTGTAAGAATTACTATAATAGGTAAAATAATGATAATAATATTTATTATAACATCATTATTATTGTTATAATTGCCAAATAAATATTATGACAGTAATAATTATAATAATCTTGAATACAATGATAATGATAATAAAAATCAGAAGTGCGATTTATGTTATTATTATTTTTATCGCTTTTATATTTTTTTATTATTTTTATTATTGTTATAATTACAACAAAATATATGTGGCCGCAATAATTACAATAATAATGATAATAATGATAATTATGATAAATATGAAAGTTCGATTTTTGCCGTTATTATTATAATTATTGGATTTATTATTATAATTATTTCTAATAATAGCATAATTACTAAAAAAAATATATATATGGCGATGATAATGATGCTAATGATAATGGTAATGATAGAAATGATGACGATGATGATAATGATGATAATAACAATAAGTGTATTTATAATTAAAAAAGGAAAAAGAAAAAAACCCAAAAGTCGCAAACGCGGCGAATTCTAGCGAAATCTAGCCTTTTGAGAGCTTACTCAAAAACGACGTGTTTTTCGATTTATATGATGATATTGGTAAGTATTAATTATAACAAAAAGATGTTAAAAAAGAGAATAATATGATTTTTTATAAAATTATAATTATAATCATAATTTTGATAATAATGAGATTTATTGCAATACTACTACTACTATTCTTCTTCTTCTTCTTCTTCTTCTTCTTTTTCTTATTATTATTATTATTATTATTATTATTATTGTTGTTATTGTTATTGTTATTGTTATTGTTATTATTATTATTTCTGTAACTGTTGTTAATATTATTTTTATAATTATTATTTTTATAATTATTATTATTACTATTATTATTATTATTATTATTATTATTATTATTACTACTACTACTACTTCTACTACTACAAATACTAATAATAATACTATTACTGTTACTGTATTTATATAGTTTCTATTACTGCTATTATTATCATTTTTATTATTTTTATTATTATAACTATTATTATTATTTTTATTATTGTTATAATTGACAAAACAAATACTACAACTGTAAGAATTACTATAATATGTAAAATAATGGTAATAATAATATCATAATATCATTATTATTGTTATTATCATCGTTATTAATGTTGTTATCAAAATGATGATTATAATTATAATTTTATCTAAATTCATATCATTCTCATTTTCAACATCATTATTTTTATGATTTATACAGTTATGCTAATAATTACCATAAATACCCTAATAATTACCAATATCATCATAGAAAACGAAAAACACGTCATTTTGGAGTAAGCTCTCAGAATGATAATGATGATGATAATGTTGATAATGTTGATAATGATGATAATTTTCAGAGTGTACGCAAAAATGCCGATTTCATTGTTGATTTAGGCAATTATTAGTGTAATAATGATAACTATTAACAGAATTGTATTAATCATGACAATAATGATGATAAAATTGAGAATAATGAGGACTGTGATGAAATTGTGATTTTATCAAGAATTCTGATAATAACGTGGTTTGCTTGTATCATTATTATTATTATTATTATTATTATTAGTAGTAGTAGTAGTAGTAGCAGTATCTTTATTATAATTATTAGTATTATTACAATAAAAATATTATAACTGTAATAATAACACGAATAACAATTATAATGGTAATAATAATAATAGTAGTAATTGGAATATTGTTATTACTATTACTACTGTTATTATTATCATTATTGTTATTTTTATTATTAGAAGAATTGCAAAAATAATTGTTATAACTAAAATAACTACAATAATAACGATCATAATTGAAATAATGATATTAATACGCATTAAAAATGGTCAATATTGTCATTATTTTTCGTATGATTATTATTATTTTGTTTCTATTATTATTATTTCTACTAATAGTATAATTACCAAACAATATATATGGCGACTGTAATTACAATAATAATGTTAATAATGATGATGATGATGATAATTATTGCATTAATGATGATAATAATGATGATAATGATGATAATGATGATAATAATGATGAGAATGATGATAATAATGATGATAATAACAATAATAGTCTTCATTTATAACAAAAATGTAAAAATAAAAAAATCCCAAAAGTCGAAAAAGCAACAAAATCAATCCTTTTCAGAGTGTACGCAAAATTCAGTTTTATTTTCGATTTCAATTTTGATTTTGGCAATTATTAGTGTAATAATGAAAATAATGATGATAAAATTGAGAATAATGAGAACTGTCATAAAAGTGTGATTTTATCAAGAATTCTTATAATAACAGGAATACTTGTATTATTATTATTATTATTATTATTATTATTATTATTATTATCATTATTATTATTATTGTTAGTATTATTATTATTAATATTATTATTATAACTGTAATAATAATACTAATAACAATTACAATGGTAATGATAATTATAATAGTAATCATAATAGTGTTATTATTATTACTACTGTTATCATTATCATTATTTTATTTTTTTTATTATTAGTATAATTGCAAAAATAAATATTATAACTGATATTATTTTCAAAAATAACGATGATAATTGAAATAATGATATTATTATGTATTATAAAATCGTTATTATTGTCATGAAAATGATGATAATGATGATATTGATGAGAATGATGATAATAATGATGATAATAACAATAATTGTCTCCATTTATCATATATAAGGAAAAAGAAAAAATCCCAAAACTCGAAAAAGCAGCAAAATCTAGCGAAATATTGCCTTTTCAGGGTGTAAGCAAAAATTGTAAGCAGAATTGTATTATCATGACAATAATGATGATAAAATTGAAAATAATGAGAACTGTGATAAAAGTGTGATTTCATCAAGAATTCTGATGATAACAGGAATACTTGTATTATTATTATTATTATTATCATTATTGTTATTATTATTATTGTTATTATTATTATTATTACTATTATTATTATTATTATTATTATTACAATAAAGAATATTAAAACTGTAATAACACAAATAACAATTATAATGGTAATAATTATAATAGTAATCATAATGATAATATTATTATTACTACTGTTACTATTTTCATTATTATTTTTTTTTCTTATTAGTATAATTGCAAAAATAAATATTATAACTGAAATAATTACAAAAATAACGATAGTAATTGAAATAATGATATGAATACGTATAATAAAATCGTTATTATTGTCATTATTTTTGTTATTATTATTTTTATTATTACTGTTTCTATTGTTATTAGTATTTCTACTAATAGTATAATTACCAAAAAATATATATGGCGCCAGTTATTACAATGATAATGATAATAATGATAATAATGATGATAATGATAATGATTATTGCAATAATTACAATAATGATAATAATGATGATAAGGATGATAAGGATGATGATAATGATGATCATGGCAATAATAGTCTCCATTTATAGTAAAAAAAGGAAAGAGAAAAAATCCCAGAAGTCGAAATATTATTATTATTATTATTATTATTATTATTATTATTATTGTTGTTATTATTATTATTACAATAAAAATATTATAGCTGCAATAATAACACTAATAACAATTATAATGGTAATAAAAATTATAATAGTAATAATATTGTTATTACTATTACTACTGTAATTATTATAATTATTATTTTTTAAAAATTATTAGTATAATTGCAAAACTAAATATTATAATTGAAATAATTACAATAATAACGATAATAATTCAAATAATGATATATAAACGTATTCTAAAAATATTATTGTCATTATTTTTGTTATTATTATTATTATTATTGTTTCAATTGTTATTATTTCTACTAATAGTATAATTACCAAAAAATATATATGGCGCCAGTAATTACAATAATAATGATGATAATAATGATTATTATTGCAATAATGATGATAATGATCATGATAATTATGATAATGATGAGAATGATGAGAATGATGAAAAAATGATGATAATGATGAGAATGATGAAAAAATTATGATAATAATAGTCTCCATTTATAATAAAAAAGGAAAACGATAAAAAAAATCCAAAAACTCGAAAAATCTGAAAAATATAGCGAAATTTATTTTTTCCAGTGTGATTTTATCAAGAATTCTGATAATAACAGGAAGAATTGTATTATTATTATTATTGTTATTATTATTATTATTATTATTATTATTATTATTACTACTATTATTACTATTATTACTATTATCACTATTATTATTATTATTATTATCATTATTATCATTATTATTATTATCATTTATTATTATTATTGTTATTATTATTATTATTATTATTATTATTACTACTATTATTACTATTATTACTATTATCACTATTATTATTATTATTATTATCATTATTATCATTATTATTATTATCATTTATTATTATTATTATTACTATTATTACTATTATTACTATCATTATTATTATTATTATTATAATTATTATTATCATAATAAAAAAATATTATAACTGTAATAATAACACTAATAACAATTGTGATGGTAATAATAATTATAATAGTATCATAATATTATTATCATTACTACTGTTGTTATTATCATTATTATTTTTTTTATTATCAGTATAATTGCAATAAAAAAAATTAATAACTGAGATATTTACAATAATAACGATAATAATTGAAATAATGATATTTATACGTATTATAAAATCGTTGTTATTGTCATTATTTTTGTTATTATTATTATTATTGTTTCTATTGTTATTATTATTTCTACTAATAGTATAATTTTAAAATATATATCTATGGCGACAGTAATTACAATAATAATGATAATAAAGCTGATATGATGATAATTATTGCAATAATTGCAATAATGATTATAATAATGATGATAATGATGATGATAATGATGGGAAGGATGAGCGTGATGAGAATGATGATAATAATGAAGGTAATATTAGTAATTGTCTCCATTTATAATGAAAATAAGGAAAAAGAAAAAATATCACAAAGTCGAAAAAGCATCAAAATCTAACGATTATTATTATTATTATTATTATTATCATAACAATAAAAATACTATAACTGTAATAATAACACTAATAACAATTATAATGGTATTAATAATTATAATAGTAATCATAATATTGTTATTATTATTACTACTGTTATTATTATCATTATTATTATTTTTATTATTAGTATAATTACAAAAATAGATATTATAACTGAAATAATTGCAATAACAATAATAATTATTGAAATAATGATATTAATACGTATTATATAAATGTTATTATTGTCATTATTTTTGTTTTTATTTTTATTAATATATATGGAGCCAGTAATTACAATAATAATGATAGTACTGGTGATAATGATGATTGTTATTGCAATTATTGCAATAATTATGATAATGATGATAATGATGATAATGATGATAATGATTATAATGATGGTGATAATGATGATAATGATGATAATGATGGTGATAATGATGATAATGATGATAATGATGGTGATAATGATGATAATGATGATAATGATTATAATGATGATAATAATGATGATAATAACAATAATAGTCTCAATTTATTATAAAATAAGGTAAAATAATTTTTTTTTCTAGAAGTCGAAAAAACAGCAAAATCTAGCGAAATATAGCCTTTACAAAGTGTACGCAATTTTTTCGATGTCAATGATGATTTTGGTAATTATTAGTGTAATAATGATAACCTTTATCATAATATTTGTAATCATGACAATAATTATGATAAAATTGAGAATAATGAGAACTGTCATAAAACTGATTTTATCAAGAATTCTGATAATAACAGGAATACTTGTATTATTATTATTATTATTATTATTATTATTATTATTATTATTATTATTACAACAAAAGGTATTATAACTGTAATAATAACACTAATAACAATTTTAATGGTAATAATAATAATAATAATAGTAATCATAATATTATCATTATCATTATTATTATTTTTATTATTAGTATAATTGCAAAAATAAATATTATAACTGAAATAATTACAATAATAACGATATGATATTAATACGTATAATAAATTTGTTATTATTGTCATTATTTTTGTTATTATTATTATTATTGTTTCTATTGTTATTATTACTTATACTAATAGTATAAATACCAAAAATATATACATGGCGCAAGTAATTACAATAATAATGATGATAATGAGGATAATGATGATAATTATTTCAAAAATTGCAATATCGACGATAATAATGATGATAATGAAGATGATAATGATGATAATAACAATGATAGTCTCCATTTATAATCTAAAAAAATGCAAAAGAAAAAAACAAATCCCAAAAGTTTAAAAAGCAGCCAAATCTAGCGAAATACAGCCTTGTCAGAGTGTACGCAATAATGCCATTTTTTCGATTTCAATGATGTTTTTGGCAATTATTAGTGTAATAACGATAACTTTTATCAGAATTGTATTAATCATGACGATAATGATAATAAAATTGAGAATAATGACAACTCTGATAAAAGTGTGATTTTATCAAGAATTCTGATAATAACAGGAATACTTGTATTATCATTATTATTATCATTATTATTATCATTATTATTATCATTATTATTATCATTATTATTATCATTATTATTATCATTATTATTATCATTATTATCATCATTATTATCATCATTATTATCATCATTATTATCATCATTATTATCATCATTATTATCATCATTATTATCATCATTATTATCATCATTATTATCATCATTATCATCATCATTATTATCATCATTATCATCATCATTATCATCATCATTATCATCATCATTATCATCATCATTATCATCATCATTATCATCATCATTATCATCATCATTATCATCATCATTATCATCATCATTATCATCATCATTATCATCATCATTATCATCATCATTATCATCATCATTATCATCATCATTATCATCATCATTATCATCATCATTATTATCATCATTATTATCATCATTATCATCATCATTATCATCATCATTATCATCATCATTATCATCATTATCATCATCATTATCATCATCATTATCATCATCATTATTATCATCATTATCATTATCATTATTATCATTATTATCATTATTATCATTATTATCATTATTATCATCATTTTTATCATTTATATCATTTATATCATTTATATCATTTTTATCATTTTTATCATTTTTATCATTTTTATCATTTTTATCATTTTTATCATTTACATTATTTACTTGTATTATCATTATTATTATCATTATTATTATCATTATTATTATCATTATTATTATCATTATTATCATCATTATCATCATTATCATCATTATCATCATCATTATCATCATCATTATCATCATTATCATCATTATCATCATTATCATCATTATCATCATCATCATCATCATCATCATCATTATCATCATTATCATCATCATCATTATCATCATCATCATTATCATCATCATCATTATCATCATTATTATCATCATTATTATCATCATTATTATCATCATTATTATCATCATTATTATCATCATTATTATCATCATTATTATCATCATTATTATCATCATTATTATCATCATTATTATCATCATTATTATCATCATTATTATCATCATTATTATCATCATTATTATCATCATTATTATCATCATTATCATTATTATCATTATCATCATTATCATCATTATCATTATTATCATTATTATCATTATTATCATTATTATCATTATTATCATTATTATCATTATTATCATTATTATCATTATTATCATTATTATCATTTTTATCATTTAAATCATTTATATCATTTATATCATTTTTATCATTTATATCATTTATATCATTTATATCATTTATATCATTTTTATCATTTTTATCATTTTTATCATTTTTATCATTTTTATCATTTTTATCATTTTTATCATTTTTATCATTTTTATCATTTTTATCATTTTTATCATTTTTATCATTTTTATCATTTTTATCATTTTTATCATTTTTATCATTTACATTATTTACATTATTTACATTATTTACATTTACAATTACAATTACAATTACAATTACAATTACAATTACAATTATAATTATAATTGTAATTGTAATTGTAATTATCATTATTATTATTATCATCATCATTATTATCATTATTATTATTATTATTATTATTATTATTATAAAAAAATATTATAACTGTAATAATAACACTAATAACAATTATAAGGGTAATATTAATTCTAATAGTATTCATAATATTGTTATTATTATTAGTACTGTTACTATTATCATTATTATTATTTTTAATTATTAGTATAATTGTAAAAGTAAATATTATAACAGAAATAATTACCATAGTAACGATAATAATTTAAATAATGATTTTAATACGCATTATAAAATCATTATTATTATCATCATTTTTGTCGTTATTATTATTATTATTGTTTCTATTGTTAGTATTATTTCTACTAATAGTATAATTACCAAAAATATATATATATATATGGCGCCAGTAATTACAATAGTAATGATAATAATGATGATAATGATGATAATTATTGCAATAATTGCAATAATGATAATATTAATGATGATAATTGTAGCGGGACGTAGACCAAGTAGATTTTTATGTATCTGGTTGAGTTCGGGCTCGACCGAGAATAAGAATAAAACTATTCAGGAAAAGATTCATCTGCAGTGAACAGATGTAAGGTTCCAGGCCTACGTCACGCTGCCACCACCCGATTAGTAGGTTCGGAAACCGTGTGTGTTGTGTATGGGGGTGTGAATGTTGTATGAGAA
>NC_061853.1:13547746-13555959 GCF_019202785.1 Penaeus chinensis | reverse complement strand
GACCGGCACAAACCTCATTATCATTACCGAATCGAATGTCATTAGTGCTCCGAAGGGAGAGCCGAGGCACGGGCATATGCAAAAGGGGGGCAAAGGGAGGGAAGGAAAAGAAAAGAGAAAAGAAAGAAAAAATGGAAAGGCAAACAAAAAAAGAAACCAGAATGCAAAAAACAAATAAAGAGGCTTTGCAATATTCTGCGAATCATTAAGGCATTTTATTCAATATTAGTATATCGTATTTCTTCCTCGCATACAACTCTTACACGAAAATTTAATATGAATTGCATGATTGTCAACTATTCATAAAACAGCCAGCACTGATGTGAAAACCACGAATCTGCCAGGCCTTCCTCCAACCAAAGAAAAAAGATGAAAAAGACTAGCAAAACTGACACCATCTTTTTGAAGGCCCCTTACTCGCGCGATGAAAGCCGATCCCCGCATAAACGCTCACTGCTTGCAAGGGCGAGGCAGCCAAACAGGATTCTCTAGAAGCACACTTGTCCCGCGCCGAGACTTGGGACGAGTGGCAAAACTACTTCAACACACGAATTGGCCAATCGCCTTTAGCGGTACTTAGCCCAAGGGGGTCTGGCGAGCATATGGTTGATACGACGAACGCACAAGACGCATGCCTGGTACGTTGCGTCATTGCGAGTACATGGCACACAGCAAACGCAGACAAAAGCTCTGGTCGGTTAATGTGGATGGAAGATTAGCAAGTGCTCAACATCATAATCATATGAAGATAATATCAGTTTAGCCCATTTTTTTCACATACACGTATTCACTACATTTATTATTTACACATCGGTCTTAATAAGCTGATAAGCAGCACAGAACCAGATTACTATTTTTCCTCCAACATTTTCTTCGTTCATGTTCCAATATGGCCGTTACTATATATCTACAAGCTACCCTTTAATTCAGACATTATCCCTTTTCCTCTCTTTCTCACTCTCGCTGCATCTTATCTATCTGTCGGTCTGTCTCTCGTCTCTCAAGGGTTGCAGGGACTAACATGACCACAAACCTTTCCGAGAAGGAACTTAACAACGACTTACCACTTGATAAATTGGGTTGGGTTTCCCGTCTATCTTTCCTCACATCTCTTCGCTTCTCTTCTTCCTTCCTCCCCTTTCTCCGCCTTTCCCCTCTTCCCTTTGTACTATCCCTCTCTCTTTCCCTTCCCAAACCTTCCAATTCCTATCACCTTTATTTTCTTAACCTTTCTATCCCTCTCCATTCCCCTCACTACATTTGCTCGCTCCTCTCCCCACGCCTTCCTCCTCCCCTCTTACTTCCTCCCACCTCCCTCCCTTTTATCTCCGTCTCGCCGCTCGCAGGCACTTTCCCACAGAATGCCCACACTTCAGCTGGGACGCATTAGACTTCTTGTGCAAACAAAAGCCTGCATCTCAGCGCCGCGGTCGTCCGTCGGCCGGTCCTTACTCGGCGAACTTCAAACTTAGGGGGAAATCCAAAAACGAAAGGCAATTTCCCTAAAACATGTGGTGAGATGATGGTGGGGAAGAGGAGGAGGAAGGAGAAAAGGGATGGGGAGAATGAAGAGAATAAGGTGCTGGGGAGAAGGGGGAGGAGGAAGAGGAAAAAGGGATAGAAGGGGAGAAGGGGAGGCGGGATAGCGGAGGGAGAAGGAGAAATGAAGTTGAAATGAAGGGGAAAGAGCACGAGTCTCTTCAAGTCCCCTAAGCCTCAGTGACAGAAAGTAAATATTTTAAGTTCCTCTCGCTCAACGGACACTTACATTCCGATCTCATCAGAGAGGAAACAGCCCCCTCATAAAGTGCAAATGGTAATTCTCAATTTTCCGGCTCAGTGTTTTCCAGAAAATTCTCGCGCAAAAGCTTTCGTAAAACGCGAGAACGTAGGAGAAAAAGTCTGGTCTGTGACACTCAAGCAAACAAGAGTAACAGATATGGGACCGATCCTGCAAGCAAATTTGCAAACATGACGCACCTTCCACTCTTGTTCTCTCCCTTACTTAAATATACATGACTTGGGTGCTGTGTTATCACTGGGTGCTAGTACGGACTGTCAACAATAACACTTTGCATATGCTCATATTCATTCGCATCAACATTTCTAAATTTGGAGTAAACACAATCCATTCAAAACATACACAAAACCTTTCATAAACACACACGGCCAAGATAATAACGAACGCTTTTATGTCCCACTTTATTAATAATAAAACACCAATCCAATTTTTGCCAAGTATAAAAAGACCCCGCGACCACCCGTGCGAGGGATCACGGATGACTTACGGAGTCGGCCTCAGCGTCAGGCGTCGCGACCCGAGTTAATGAAGCTCTCCTCTCACGCCCAGACGGCGCGGCAAAAACGCCCTGAGTGAAGCCCGAACGCCCCTCATCGTCCACGCGCCCACTCATGCTTGCCTGCCTGCTTACTCGCGAGCCTGTTGCCTCTGCTTTTTGCCGTCATTCAGTCTTGCGCGATTAGACTTGCCGTGAGGCCCGTCTTAGCGTTGTCTCTGCCTTTGATCTCTGACTCTTAATCTTTACCTTTGGTCTTAATTCAGACTATAACTCCGATTAACGGCAGTGACATATCCTCGCCAATTCCTCGCGACAAAATAGGATCCACCCTTCCTCGTAGTCCAGATCCCAGGTTCTAAGATTACCACCATCATGAGAACCCACACCTTCCTCTTTGAACGGACCCGGCCACACACCTTTTTTTTTTATTTTTCTTCTACGGAGGAGGGATCTCAAAAGGATCTAATCCCACAGACAAGGGATTAAATTCGAAGCTAGCGATGGCGTTAGAGGTCCTTTTAAATCACTTTTGCGCCTTGACACCTATACCGGAGAGAGATTCGTGACCCGGATGTTTTGCCTCGGGCTCGTTTCGGAGCGCTTCGAAAACAACGAAAACAAACAAGACCTTCTCGGAACAAAATATCTACACGATCCCGAATTCAGACTCGAGCCCATGAGTAACGGGATACTGAGAAGGCGTCACCTCGGTATCCTATGAGGACATCCTGGTTGACTTTGGACAAAAGGAAGTGGAAGAAGAGGAGGAGGAGGATAAAAGATGGAAGGGCAATGGAAGTGAGTAGAGGAAGGGACGGGTAGAAGGCAGGGAAGAAGAGGGGGAAGGATGGAAAAGAGAAGGATGGGAAGAGGGGGAGGCACTGAGATCGTGACTCGCCTAACACCAGCGCCATCTGCATAAACACCCTTGTGAGACTAAGATGGATGCGAGATGGTGCGTTTTGTCATATTTTTTCTTTGTTTTCTTTCTTTCTTTTTCGTTTTTCTACACGACATGTTTACACTGGGTGCCATGCAGGGTATGTCCCCTGCTCAGTTTTTTTTCTTTTTTTTTATTCTTCTCCCTTCTGCCATCGTCACCATCACTGCTTCACTATCAACACTATCACCGTCATATAAAGTTTACCATAACTCACAACTATTTTTCCTTGATCTTTTAGTTCATTTTTATTTCTTATCATTATCATAATCATTAGTATGATTTTAATCTTTACTGTCAATTATTATCATTATTATTATTATTATTATTATTACTATTATCATTATCATTACTAATCATTACCATTATTATTATTATCATCATAATCATAATCATAATCATAATCATAATCATAATCATAATTATTATTTTTATTATTATTATTATTATTATTATTATTATTATTATTATCATTATTATTATTATCATTATTATTATTATCATTATCATTATTATTATCATTATCATTATCATTATTATTATCATTATCATTATTATTATTATCATTATCATTATCATCATTATTATCATTATCATCATTATTATCATTTTCACTATCATTATTATTATTATTTTCACTATCACTATTATCATTATCATTATCATTATCATTATTATTATTATTATTATTATTATTACTATCATTATTATCATTCATTATTATCATCATCATCATCATAATTATTAACATTACCAAATAATAATGACAATTATTATCATTAACATTATTATGATCAATATCATTTTTATCATCATAACCATTATCATTATTAGCATTATCGCTGACGCCATTTATATAATTATTATAATTATAATATCTATTATCATTATTACTATCATAATTACTATTGCTATAGTTATCATTATCATTACTATCTTCATCACCACCATCATACTAATCACGTTTCGAACTATTCTCCCTCTCCTCTTCGTTTTTTCGCTTGGAACTGTGTTAAAAAATAGCACTCGATCTCCAAGATCTGCAGTCTGCTTCTGAAGGAAGAGCTGAGGCGTTGGAGGAGGAGAACAATGCAGAAGAGGAACTGCTGCTGTGGTAGTGGTAGATGTGGTGAATAACTTTGAAGATGATAATGACTATAGGCCTTTCTGTAGCATTCCGAAACCCCCAACACTGATACATAATTTGATGCTGCCTCGTGGTTGCTGCAAAACATGATACCAAAGAAGTTCATACAGACATACAAAGTTATTTTTCTAAATTCCACATAAAAAAAACAATAAAAATCATTAAATGGCTTTCATATACTGATAAGATTTATAAGTACAAGCAAAACACTGGAAGTTTCAAATAAAATGAAAAATGTATCTGACTATTCTATAACTTATATTGTTTATACACACCACTCTTCGCTTTACAAGGCTATGGGAACTTTCAAATGTATTTCTCAGATTCGGTCAAAAAAAAAATCTTATTACATGTATTGTTAAATTAAAGGTGGAGTTGCATGGCGTTCTACATCTTATCGAAATGATACAAAAAAGGCCTTATAATACCGATGACGATGACGACGACGATGACAATGACCAGGGTTAAACTGACCTGAATTGCTGTTACCTTCTCAATTAACTGTCTTTTGCCCTCTGATTATCTATAACAATTTGAATTGGCACACTCGACGCTGGTGCCGCCTATCACTACGTCATATACAAATATGTTTCTAATCAGCTCACTTGATTTCCCTCACATACGTTAACCGCTTCAATTGCGTCCGCATTTTGCGTCGTTTTCCATGTTGCTGGAAGGCACACACGGCAGAGCTCAAGAAATCTGACTTTTATTTCTCCGTCGTCTTTATTGTTAATCTGCGACAACGATGATGGCGAAGAAACGTTACCTATACTGTTGTGTTCTACTGGTAAGGTTATCCTTAAACGTCTCTTTCAGTAATATCTACTGCATATAATATGAATAAGAAAGAAAAGGAAGAAAAGGAAAAATACGAAAAGTAATAAGTGCAGGCGGAGATGTGATTCGCGCGCGGCAACGGCGCAGGTTTCACTGGCTTCTCTCCTACTCACCTCCGCTCCGCCGCTTCGGGGAATCTCCGAAAATCGAGCCGCCTCCACGTGCGAGGGGGACATAAACACGGTGAGGGTGGGGCTCAGGAGGCAAGATGGTTTCATCTAATTGCTGGTGAGTGATTGAGGGCGTCGGGAGGGTTTGGGATGTAAAGCGAGAAGGCCTGGGTGAGCAGGGCAAGGGTGCAGGAGAATGAATGGGGAAAGAGCCAGGAATGGGGAAAGACCGAGTCAAAATACAGACACCCAGTGAAGGAGAGAAGGAAAGGAAGAGAGAGAGAAATGCGGCAAAAATAAGGAGAGAGAAAGGATGGAGGATGAATATAGAAAGGGAAAGATGAAGTAAGGAAGTGAGTGAGAGAAATAAGCGCATCGTGAAAAGGAATTGAAGGAAAGACTAAATTGACATCCCAGTCGAGCCGTGCTACAGTACAGCTTGAGAAGCGAGAGGGAAAAAATAGTTAATCACATTTCAGCGTAAAAAAAAACCTAGCGCACTTGTGACAATAAATCGGCTTAGCAATCCTGCTCCCCCCTCTACCACGCCCAAATGGGAAGAAATTTATATGCACCAACTTCAAAAGAATGAACAGCTTTAGTCTTCAGCCCAAACAAATAATATTATATTCAAATGCAATTACATACAATAATAACTCGCTTTGTTAAACTACATATTTATTCATCTTCCTACCATCGAGGTCGACCTCGCTGACCACCGAGGCTCCTCCTCAAGCCCAAAGTGGCACTTGAGACCAAAATAACGCTCTTACCCACCTGCAGCGTCCCCGAAAGGTTTCGTCAATAAATAAGTTGGAAGTCTGCATTTCAGGAAATCCCGGCGTGTTTATTTCGAAGGTGTTTGTGTGTGTGTGTGTATGTGTGTGTGTGTGTGTGTGTGTGTGTGTGTGTGTGTGTGTGTGTGTGTGTGTGTGTGTGTGTGCGTGCGTGCGTGCGTGCGTGCGTGCGTGCGTGCGTGCGTGCGTGCGTGTATGCGGGTGTGTGTGTGTGTGTGTGTGTGTGTGTGTGTGTGTGTGTGTGTGTGTGTGTGTGTGTGTGTGTGTGTGTGTGCGTGTGTGCGTGTGCGTGTGTGTGCGCGTGTGCGTGTGGGTTGTGTGTGGGTTGTGTGTGTGTGTTGTGTGTATGTGTTGTGTGTGTATTGTGTGTGTGTGGGGGGGGGGGGGTGCGCGTGTGCGTGTGCGTGAGTGCGTGTGTGCGTGTGTGCGTGTGCGTGTGTGTGCGCGTGTGCGTGTGGGTTGTGTGAGTGTTGTGTGTGTTGTGTGTATGTGTTGTGTGTGTTGTGTGTGTTGTGTGTGTGTGTGTGTGTGTGTGTGTGTGTGTGTGTGTGTGTGTGTGTGTGTGTGTGTGTGTGTGTGTGTGTGTGTGTGTGTGTGTGTGTGTGTGTGTGTGTGTGTGTGTGTGTGTGTGCGTGTGTGTGTGTGCGTGCGTGTGTGTGTGTGCGTGTGTGTGTGTGCAAGCGCGCACGTGCATGCGTGCGTGCGTGTGTGCGTGTGATTGTGCGCGTGCGGAAATGTGTTTGCGTGCGAGTGTATGTGAATAATGAAGAGTGAGCTCAACCCTGAGCCTCGTTTCATCATCGGTCGCCTCCAACCCTCCACGAGATAGGACCTCCTCTACTCTAAAGCAAATCCGACAAAAGCACAGCACATGGGTTTCGGCGGTAATACTGCGGCCAGCGGGGCTCCTGCTCCGTCCCGCAGAATAGCCCCCCCACCCCCCACCCCACCCCCGGTCAATCTCCTCCTCGTGAATCCCCAAATGAGTCATCCAAGCCTCTCGGGACTTCCGTGGATTGCTCTATCACGCATGCAACGCTGGCTAGAACAAAAAAGTATTTGTACAGTGCATATATATATATATTTTTTAACAGCCATTCATTCCACTGCATGACATAGGCCTCTCTCAGTCCACTACTGAGAGGTTATTTGGCAGTTCCACCCATGCCTGATTGGATGCCCTTCTTAATCAAGCGCGGTTCATCGCGCTACCACTTATGACACGGCGGTGACTTCCCCTACGACATCTGTGTTTGCTGTGTATATATACAGTAAACAGCCTCAAACGAAAGTTTATTTTAAATACCATTCCTTCTCAAGACCGCCTTACTCTATTTGTGAAATTAACCAATCCACTGTCTACATAATCTATTGATGTTACCAATTACAAAGAAAACGAAATAACAAAACAAAGGACAAGAGACTCCACCCCCCCCCCCCTCCCCGGCACAACCTGCTGCAGTCGTCTTGGTGACGGATCTCTTGGAATCCTGGCTGCTGTTGTGGTTGGCCACGTGCATAGCATTACGCTGTCCTGTGACGCTGCTGTCTCAGGGACCTTGCGGAGAGGAGTGGGATGAAGGGAAAGCCAGGGAGATAGGGATATTGAGAAAGGGAGGGGCAGTGGGAGACAGGAGGATAGGGAGGGTGTTACAGAGGGAGAGAGGGAGTGAGAGGGGGAGCGAGAGAGCGGGGTAGGGAGGGTGGGAAAGAGGGAGAGAGGAAGAAAAGGACAGAGAGAGAGAGAGAGAGAGAGAGAGAGAGAGAGAGAGAGAGAGAGAGAGAGAGAGAGAGAGAGAGAGAGAGAGAGAGAGAGAGAGAGAGAGTATGAGTATGAGTATGAGTATGAGTATGAGTATGAGTGTGAGTGTGAATGAGTTAGTGAGTGTGTGTGTAGGCTCCGACTACCTTGTGAGCTGGCAGTTTTTCAAATGCCGGTTCCTTTTGAATAGCGATAAGTTGAGATGCGGCATGACGTCACATATACTTGGTCTTACTATATGATAGGTACAGGGTGACGTCACCATCTTCGAAATGACATATGCCATCCTATAGATGGTCGAATGTGGTGTAATGGCA
>NC_061853.1:13537746-13540246 GCF_019202785.1 Penaeus chinensis | reverse complement strand
CAGAGAGAGAGAGCAGAGAGAGAGAGAGCAGAGAGGAGAGAGCAGAGAGGAGAGAGCAGAAAGAGAGAGCAGAGAGAGAGAGCAGAGAGGAGAGAGCAGAGGGAGAGAGCAGAAGAGAGAGCAGAGAGAGAGAGCAGAGAGGAGAGAGCAGAAAGAGAGAGCAGAGAGAGAGAGCAGAGAGAGAGAGCAGAGAGGAGAGAGCAGAGAGGAGAGAGCAGAAAGAGAGAGCAGAGAGAGAGAGCAGAGAGGAGAGAGCAGAGGAGGAGAGAGCAGAAAGAGAGAGCAGAGAGAGAGAGCAGAGTGGAGGGAGCAGAGAGAGGGAGCAGAGAGAGAGAGCAGAGAGAGAGAGCAGAGAGAGAGAGCAGAGAGAGAGAGCAGAGAGAGAGAGGGGGGGGGGGTGCGTATATGTGCGCGCGCGAGGAAAGCTTATTTCCTGTTGCCTGTTATGCGTTGTTTGTACAAAGTAAAAAAAATCGAAGAGGAAAAAGGAGAACGGGAACACAATGAATTCCGTTAGGATATTTACCACTTCTCGGACACCAACAATGTGTTTATAAAATATAAAGGTCACTAGCCCCCAAAGCACATCTGGCAAAAAATCAATCCGCTTACAACTTCTAGCGGTTTTCAAGCACTATTTTGCGTCTTGAACACAATAAAGCTTAAAGCACTTCAACTGAACATGACGATGACAGTAATGACATGATGTTCAAGTTCACGGCCACTCATGCGTCACTGATCCAATGGATGGCAAGTCAGTTGTTCTCCCGACGCGTCAATGTCAAGAACTATCGCTCGAGATAAGAGAAAGTTAAAGTGAAAAATTAAGATAAAAACAAAAAGATACACCATTTCGAGTGTATTTCATAACTCGTTTCGTCCGGCGACTGAAATACCAACCTGTGTGTAATTTTTTTACAAGCCGGACGGGAAGTTAACCTTCTGACCACTTCCGGAGAACAGGTAATTGGTCATGAGCCCACCTGACCAGCCGTCCCCACATCCCCACCCCGAACGCCTACTACCTGTGCAAGCCTACATCTCACCTCCTTTGCGCTCTCTCCCCTGGCAGGACGCACCATCTGCCGTCGCCGCGGAACAATCGTTCTTGTTTACACAACCGCATTTAATCTGCAGGATACGCTTTCTACCCGGCGGCTCTTCTAGGGAGACAGTTTAGTCCTCCTTTTCAAGAAGTTCCTTGCTCTGGTTCCACCCGTAGACTGGTGCAAATAATTCCCCTAGGCCTTTCCCTCCGGTAACTTGTCATGCTGACCTTCAATACTCGCAGCTGGATCTTTACACCGCAAGGGCGAGGGGATCCGAAAGGAATCGCCAGAGGCCATCTTCCTTCATTGGCAATCCGCGCTCCTCCTTCGCCTCCTTAGCATTACCCTGAGTACCCTTCTCTTATTTAGGGCATCACACCTGAGCTAACTCCATCCCGCTGTACTGAATGTGACCCCTTTCCCTCTTCCTTCCCGCTCTCGCCCCCAATCTTTCTCTCTTCCCCTTTGTACTCTTCATTTTCTCTCTACCTTTTTCTCTTTCTCCCTCTTCCCTCTTCTTTCTCTCTCTACCCCACTTCCCTCTCCCTCCCTCTCTCGCCCCTCTCCCCCCTTCGCTCTTCTTCTTCCTTTCTCCCTTACTTCCCTTTTATTCTCTCTTCCCTACTCCCTCGTTCTTTTCTCCCCCCTCATTCTATCTCTCTCTATATCCACATTTTGGTGGATATTAGACATTTTTTTTTTTTTGCTTCTCTGCGTGCGCGCGCGAGTGTGAGTGTGTGTGTGTGTGGTGTGTGTGTGTGTGGTGTGTGTGTGTGTGTGGTGTGTGTGTGGTGTGTGTGTGGTGTGTGTGGTGTGTGTGTGGTGTGTGTGTGGTGTGTGTGGTGTGTGTGGTGTGTGGTGTGTGTGTGGTGTGTGTGGTGTGTGTGGTGTGTGTGTGTGGTGTGTGGTGTGTGTGTGTGGTGTGTGGTGTGTGGTGTGTGTGGTGTGTGTGTGGTGTGTGTGGTGTGTGTGGTGTGTGTGTGGTGTGTGTGGTGTGTGTGGTGTGTGGTGTGCGTGGTGTGTGTGTGTGGTGTGTGTGTGTGTGGTGTGTGTGTGTGGTGTGTGTGTGTGGTGTGTGTGTGTGTGGTGTGCGTGGTGTGTGTGTGTGGTGTGTGTGGTGTGTGTGGTGTGTGTGTGGTGTGTGTGTGTGGTGTGTGTGTGGTGTGTGTGGTGTGTGTGGTGTGTGTGGTGTGTGTGTGTGGTGTGTGGTGTGTGTGTGTGGTGTGTAGTGTGTGTGGTGTGTGTGTGTGTGTGTGGTGTGTGTGTGTGTGTGTGTGTGTGGTGTGTGTGTGTGTGTGTGGTGTGTGTGTGTGTGTGTGGTGTGTGGTGTGTGTTGTGTGGGTTGTGTGTTGTTGTGTGTTTGTTGTTTGTGTGTTTGTGTGTGTTGTGTGGTGTGTGTGTGTGCTGTTGTGTTGTGTGTTAGTGGTGTGTGATGTGCTGTTTTGTGGGGG
>NC_061853.1:13510246-13512746 GCF_019202785.1 Penaeus chinensis | reverse complement strand
AATGCATGCATACCGTGGGGCTTGCATGCCTGGCGGAGGGAAAGAGACACGGGGAAGAAGGGCGGAAGGGAGGAAGGGGGAGAGAGGGAGGAGGAGGTATTGTGAGAGTATATGACAAAAAAAAACAGGAGGGAAGAGGAGAAAGAGTAAAGTAAAGGTAGAAAGACAAGGGGCTGGGGAAGAAGGAAACTGAGACTGCGTAAATCCAAGCATCCAATGAACCCTGATAATCACACACACACACACACACACACACACACACACACACACACACACACACACACACACACACACACACACACACACACACACACACACACACACTCCTCAGGGCCCCCGGAGAGAGCACAGGGAGAGGGGCGTCGTGCACTACTGACCGAATACCATCCCACAAGCTCTTTCCCTTCGGGCGCATTCCTCCCGACGTTTTTCTTCTGCGACGGCGGTGCTTTCTCTTCGCGACGCTCACAGGGTGGGCGGAGCAGAGGGGAAGAGAGGGAGAGGGGAAGAGAGGAAGGGGGGAAGAGAGGAAGGGGGGAAGAGAGGGGGAGGGGAAGAGGGAAAGAGAGGGGGAAGGGAGGGGGGAGAGGGGGAGGGGAAAAGAGGGGGAGGAGCAGAGAGGGAGAGGGGGAGGGGGAGAGAGAGGGAGAGAGGGGAGGGGAGAAAGGGGGAGGGGAGAGAGGGAGAGGGGAGGGGAAGAGAAGGAAAGGAGAGGGGAAAAGAAAGAGAGAGAGAGAATGAGGGAAAGAGAGGGGGAGGGGAAGAGGGGGGCAGGGGCAGAGAGGAGTGGGGAAGAGGGAGAGGGGAAGAGAGGGGGGAGAGAGGGGGAGGGGAAGAGATGGGGAGGGAAAGAGAGGGGGGGGAAAGAGAGGGGGAGGAGAAGAGAGGGAGAGAGGCTGAGAGGGGGAGTGGAAGGGAGGGGAAGGGGAAGGGGAAGAGAGGGAGAGGGGAAGAGAGGGGAAGTGGAAGGGAGGGGGAGGGGAAGAGAGGGGAGGGGGGAGTGAAAGAGAGGGAGAGGGGAAGAGGGGGAGGGGAAGAGAGGGGAGGGGAAAAGAGGGGAAGGAGAAGGGGAAGAGAGGGGGAGGGGAAGAGAGGGAGAGAGAGAGGGGAGGGAGGGGAAGAGAGGGGGAGGGGAAGAGAAGGGAGGGGAAGAGAGAGAGAGGGGAAGAGAGGGGGAGGGGCAGAGAGGGGAGGGGAAGAGAGGGGGAGGGGAAGAGAGGGGGAGGGGAAGAGAGGGGGAGGGGAAGAGAGGGGGAGGGGAAGAGAAGGGAGGGGAAGAGAGAGAGAGGGGAAGAGAGGGAGAGGGGCAGAGAGGGGAGGGGAAGAGAGGGGAGGGGAAGAGAAGGGGAGGGGAAGAGAGGGGGAGGGGAAGAGAGGGGGAGGGGAAGAGAGGGGGAGGGGAAGAGAGGGGGGAGAGAGGGGGAGGGGAAGAGAGGGGGGAGAGAGGGGGAGGGGAAGAGATGGGGAGGGAAAGAGAGGGGAGGGAAAGAGAAGGGAGGGGAAGAGAAGGGAGGGGAAGAGAGGGGGAGGGGAAGAGAGGGGGAGGGGAAGAGAAGGGAGGGGAAGAGAGGGGGAGGGGAAGAGAGGGGGAGGGGAAGAGAGGGGGAGGGGAAGAGAAGGGAGGGGAAGATAGGGGAGGGGAAGAGAGGGGGAGGGGAAGAGAGGGAGAGGAGAGAGGGGAGAGAGGAGAAGGGAGAGGAAGATATAAGAGGAAGAGGCGGGAGAGGACGATATAAGAGGAAGAGGCGGGGGAGAACGAAGAGGAGGGGGTAGATATTTGGTCATCCCGACAGCGAAACGAAAAACACGATCCAAGTCTTCGCAGCGAAAAGGAATTTTTCGAATAGGCCGACATGAAGGCCTTTCTCATCCTCGAACGTCCCCTTTTCCTACGCCCTTCTCTTTTCTAATATCCCTCCCACTTTCCTTGTCTCGTCCTTCATCGTTGTTCCCTTCCCCCCATCACCTTCTTCACGTTACACTACAGCTATCTCTATCCTTCTTCCTTTTCTCTTTTCCTCCTTTCCTTTCCTTTTTACCCTCCCCCCTCTTCCTATCCCTCTGTTCGAGCGAGCGGATGCTGGCGCGGCGTCGGCGGGACCCCGGCGGCGCCCATTGTTAGGATCTCCCGCTTAAGGTCATCGCTATCCACTCGAGGCGCAAACGCCCTTTGGGTAAGGAATGAAGAGGAAAAGGAAGAGCAGGTGGAGAGTATGGGTGAGGACTATGACGGTAATGATGGCCATGGCGATAATGATGATTGGTGGTGATGGTGATGGTGTTGATGATAATAATGATGATGGTGGTGATGTTGATGATGATGGTACTGATGGTGGTGGTGGTGTTGTTGATAATGATGATGGGGTTGATGATGATGATGATGGTGGTACTGATGGTGGTGGTGGTGTTGTTGATAATGATGATAGTGTTGATGATGATGATGATGGTGTTGATAATGATGGTGTTGATGTTGATGATGTTGATGGTGTTGATGATGATG
>NC_061853.1:13490246-13492746 GCF_019202785.1 Penaeus chinensis | reverse complement strand
CATTGTGAAAAAAGAAAGGTGGGACAAGCGACGAAAGAGAAGAGGGAGGGAAAGGGAGGAGAATGAAGAGATGAACGAGGTGGGGAAAAGAGGTGTAGACGGGGCGAGGAATATGGGGGAAGGAAAGAAAGGGAAGGAAGGGAGGAAGAGGGGGAGGAAGGGAGGAGTAGGGGGAGGGGAGCAGGAGGGGGAGGAAGGGTGGAGTAGGGGGAGGGGAGCAGGAGGGGGAGGAAGGGAGGAGGAGGAGGAGGAAGGGAGGTGGAGGGGGAGGTTGGGGAAAAACGGGCATCGGGCATCGAGCTGTGGTTTGAGGGCAAGACTTTCTCCAAGAACCCCGGGGCGATCTCTAACACGCCCCGCCTACTCTCGCCAGAGCGTTCACTTTTCTACATACACCCATCTCTCCTTATTTTTGGTCTTTCCCCTCTCTCTTTCTTATTTTTTTTTTCTTTACATTTCTCTCTCTCTCTACTTCCATCCTCTTTCCATCTTTCTTCCTCTCTCTCCTCACCTTTCCTAATTCCACCTCTCTTCCCCTCCCCTTCTTGCATATCTCCAGGCACAATTTACCCCTATCATTATAAGAACCAGCTCTCTTGCGTCTCTTCGCTTAGTCATCTGCCATGCACGCACCTGCCACCATTCACTTCATTCATGACTTTCCTTATTTTCTTTTCCTTCTTTAGACAGAAAGAACACTAGCCAGTGATGTGTAAGCTATGCGAGGGAATGTCTACACGTATAATCTGAATTCATGTCCTCTTTGTGTACATTTCAGGCACCAAGCAGATCCTGTCTGCACTTCATAAACACTTATTCATCACGTGACCCGGGCGTGCAAAGTGTCTGCGTGGTACGTGAAAGTGAATATGTACATCATGACTGTATGTTGTTCACTGTATGATGTGAACTTCCCTTTCTGGAATGCGAATATTCGCATAAAAAAATTAGTTAATTTCTTCCAATTTTGGTCAAGTCATATGCTAATCATTTTCTAAAACACTTATTCGAGCATATCGATGTTTTTTTTACTGCCATTACATTATACGGATAAAACATTCCTTTTATTGTACCCAACTACTATTTATACCCGCTTTGCTCCCCTTTACAAAGCACCGATAACTACCCACCACATACCACAGACATGACGAGCAGGTCCCATGCCACCTGCATCGGAACATCGCGAGCATCCTCATCCTCCTCCCACGGCCTGGCCCCCTTTTCCCATGTGGCGGGTCAGCGGCGGCGCCAACCAAACAAGCACCTTCCCGGGACAAAGGAAGCCGGGTTTTGCGCTTAATCAAATCTCTATTGCCGACACTCCTTGCCTAATAAGCTAGCGACGGCCACTTCCACCCAGTGTCGCCCTAGCACTCTGGCGGGGACCCATTCGTTCGGCTCTCGCATGCACGCAGCTACGTCCCCCGATCCAACATCGTAAAAAGTAAGGAGGGCAATTATCTCAATTTATCCGAGTTCTGTGTGATATCGTGAACATAAGATTGCGTCCACCAATTCTCCCAAACTCAACGATTTCTCCTTTGATTACTCGAGGCATGCAGTCTGAAGGGATTAGCTACTTTGGCGTCTAATTACGAGCCAGTGGACGTCATAGCTCGGCCGACGTCCTGGCGTTATCTAGGACCCCTTTTCGTCCGTTATGTGATTACACGCAGGCCACAGTAGCCAGCCAGGCAGGTCAGTAACCGTAGTACGCTTTAATTACCCTCCGTAAGTACCCTCTCGACCACAAACCTTCGCCACCGGAACCTCGGTGACAACCCCGCTCCTCACTATCGCTCAAACTCTCATTTGCGACTGACGAAGTGAGCATTCTGACGCCTGGGGCCTTTGGGCTCCCAGGTATATTAGTTTACGCGGCGCTGGGACTTGCTCCTGTTTCCTCTTTACATTTATAGTGGTTTGTCAACATTTGGATTCTGATCTGCACTTATTTCTCCTTGTCCTGCTCGTCTCTTCTTCCCTTAAACACTTCCAACTTCACATCAAGAACTTATTTATACTGATTGCATTTCTTCACATCTTATCTATTTCCTTCTCAGCTACGCATGAAGAATTTACCTGCTACCTTAACAAGCACGTTTAATTAACTTTCTACTTCAAATGGATGAAAAAACACTGACAATATTCAATTCATTACTTGTGCATAATTAATACTTAAGACGGGACAAAATCGAGTTGTCCTGCCATCAAGGCTGACAGCAGAGGGTAGAGGTGGAGAGAGGGGGAAGAAGTAGAGGGAGGGAGAGAGGCTAGAGGGAGGAGGAAAGAGAGAGAGGGGGAAGCGGTGGAAGGAGGGAGGAGGGGGAGGGAGGGCGTTGTGAAGAGAGAGTTACCGAGAGGATTCGAGTAATTAATTCCTAAACCGAGATCAAAAGGCCACCCTCAGGTTAACCTCAATCTAGTCGTCCCGAAAACCGCTGACGCCTTATGTACAGGCAAGGAGGGCATGGGAGCGCTAGGCGAAGGCAAGGCTGCC
>NC_061853.1:13481882-13490146 GCF_019202785.1 Penaeus chinensis | reverse complement strand
CCCCTTTCCCCCCTTCCCTTTCCCCCCTATTTGTTTCCTACCCCTCGGGATCGCACCCCTCTCCTTTCTTCTCCCCATCTCCTCCTCCTGTTCTTTCTTTCCTATCTATCTCCTCATCCCACCGGCCCCCTTCCCCTTTCCCCACCTTACTTCCGCCCAGCCCCCCCCCAACCCCACCCCACCCTAGCATCCGGTAGGGTGGGGTGGGGTGGGGTTGGCCTCCGCCTGACGTCACCTGTCTCGATTAAGGTGTTGAAATGACAGTCAACCTCGATATTGTATAATTGACGCTGCTTAACAAAGAAGCCGAAAATAAAGGCATTGAGCAAGGTATTTTTGAGGGGGAAAGCGAGGGGGATGGGGAGGAGGGGGTTGACGGAAGGGAGTGAAAGAGGTTGTATGGATTGCAGAATATTTGTTGCGAGAAGGCATGGAGGGGGGGGGGGGGCAGAGAGGGAAAATTTGGGGAAGAAAACCTAAGTTGTTGATGGGGATTTGGAATGTGGTGGGATGGCTTGTTTTGTGGGGGGGGGGGGGGGTATTGTGTGCAACCTATTATATAAAACTAATTAATAGAACTGAAGTGTATTATATGAACAAGTATTGCATATGCAACGAATCGTGTGGTGTAAAGGAAATGAGAATATTGAGTAATATATCCGAAGTGTTACATGTTGCAGTGGTACATCCGAAGCATTGATATACAGCTAACCCTACTGAGATGCAGTGTAATAGAAAAGGTGTTAACCGTCTAAAATGCATGACATTTGCATTTGTTTTGTTTCATTTAAAAAATATAAAAGAATATTATTATATCACACTACTGGATACATGAAATGTTCTTCAAGAATGAGTGGGAGTTATTCACATTCATACTATACTTACCTGCCATTAATGAGTACAGGTGAATAATCTATGGTTAACCGTGAGAATTCGAAAGATGGAAGACGCTCCAGCATGATTTACACATACGGATACAGTCAACGTACACGCTGATGTGTTTACTTAACCAAATAGAAAATGAAAAATATAAACACGAATTTTAAAATGTGGAAGTATGGGATGTGTTTTCATTATTGATGTTGGAGAACTATAGCGTGATATTCACGTGACTTTCTTTTATCAGCTCTTTAAATTCATTGATGTGGCCATGCATCATATCGCAGCATTGTAAGGAAATATAGCTATATTGTTATTATTATCAGTATTGTTGTTAATTATTGATTATTAATTGTTATTGCTGATGTACCTGTTATTATGGCGTCCTTAATTTATGTTCATGGAAACCCATATCGTCGCTTATCTGAATCCCCATCGCCTGACACGCCCAGGGCCCCCACCCTCCCCCCAAACGTCTCTGATGCAACCTTGGTCGTGGCAGCCAGACGAAACGACCGCAACAACAACACCTCGCCGCTGCAAAAGGCCCTTTCACCGCCCGGCCTTTCGATTTATGATTACTTTATGGTCTCCTTCTCCAATAGAAGCCTTTTTTTCTTTATGCTTGCGAGTGGAAGGATGATCATAGGCGGTCAGGCAAATGGCAGGGCGCATTTCAGTATATATATTTTTTTTTATCGAATCTCAGTGCGACATTGTAATCGACAGTTTTTCTCTTTATATAACAGTAGTGGGGGTATTTTTATAATCAATAAGTTGACGGTTGGGACTTAAAAGTAACCACGTACCGATTGTCACTGATATTACTAATTTTATCATTACCAGCAATATTAGTACAAACAATAGTTATATTATTATTACTGATCTTTATTTTTATTATTTAAAATAGTATAAGCACAATGGTAAATAAAATAGAGGTATGTCATAGCAGCAGCAGCAGCCTTAGCAGGAGCAGTAGGAACAGCTCCCTAGAAGTGGAATAGAATTGAAGCAGTTTTATTGAACGAGGATCACACGAGGCGTTATTCTTCCGTGCTGTCCTTTGCCTGCAGTCACCTCTCAAGGCCACTCCTGAGCAATACACATAACATATCATTACACAGCTATAAACCACTCCATTTTGAAGAAAAGCTTAGTTGGCAACTTCCGACCTAAGCCCCACGTAGCTTTATCATTGCAAATATTCAACAACAACTTTTTTTTTCAATCATTTTTTTAACATTGTTATTACTAAAACATTTCCAAAGAAAATGCAGGCGTAGCTAATGGCGTAGCTAATGGCGTCACCACGTTAGCCAATTAGAGTGAGCTGTGAGATAATATATATAGCTAGATGCATAATTATTTGCATAATATACACGATATTGTTATACTTACCAGAAGTAAAAACAGAATTCCCCTATTCTATTTATGATAACTTAATCTTAGGAAACATTTTTGGGTTCCAAGGACTATATGAAGTAGAGCTACCTGGTTATATGAACCTTGAATAAACAAATAAACTACATTGTACAACCGAGACGCCTCATGCAGGTAAAACAAACAAAACGTTTTAAAACAGACATTCAAATACAAATAAGATAGACTCCCGCACTAATAAAAGCACAAAATTAATTGCGTAATTGTATTAATTAGCAGCTTATTGATCGCTGAAAGGAGCCAGGGACTTGAAACACACACACACATTGACAACAAGCAAATATTTTCGACTATCCACGGATTTTAATTCATAAATTCGTCGTGAACTATGGCGTCGAGGGCGGGAGCACGAGGCGGATGCCAGGCACTGCACTGACGCCCCGATGAGTACCGCGCTCGACGGTCGAGTGATTACTGTCGCTGGCGACGCGCTCCGTCGGCGGTTAGTGTGTTTGTTCGCTGCTTACTTCTGTTTGTATTTGTGTTTGATTGTATGTTTCTGCGTTGGCGTGTGTGTGTTTTTTGTCTGTGTGTTTAAACGTATGTTTTTCCTCATTCATATCTCTCTCTCTCCTCTCTCCTCTCTCTCTCTCTCTCTCTCTCTCTCTCTCTCTCTCTCTCTCTCTCTCTATATATATATATATATATACATATATATATATATATATATATATATTTCTCTCTCTCTGTAAAGGGTATATATTAACACCTTAAACATATGGTTTAGCAGGAGTAGTGAAAGGGACGGTTGGCTTAACCTCTTTTATTGAGAAGCGTAAGCAACACAGATATTCACACGGATACAAGTCTTGATAAGGCTTAATGCTTGGTCTGCCCGGAGGGCGGGCGCGGCTGGAGCCAGCCTGATCCGCAGCGGTCGGCAGGAACTCACTCTTAAAGGACTCTCCCTGACCTGACCTTAAGTACTGGTGGGTGCGTGGGGCACGCCCTCCTTTGACCAGGGCGCCGGGTGTTTCCCTCGAGGCGCTTCCTGTTCTGGAGTAAGGTCAGGTCAACCAGCTGCCCGGGCCTGTCACACACACACTCTCTCTCTCTCTCTCTCTCTCTCTCTCTCTCTCTCTCTCTCTCTCTCTCTCTCTCTCTCTCTCTCTCTCTCTCTCTCTCTCTCTATCTCTCTCTTCTCTCTCTCTCTCTTCTCTCTCTTCTCTCTCTCTCTCTTCTCTCTCTCTCTCTTCTCTCTCTCTCTCTCATCACTATACACACGCACACGCGCACACACACACACACACACACACACACACACACACACACACACACACACACACACACACACACACACACATATATATTGATATTTGAATATATATATATATATATATATATATATATATATATATATATATATAAACACCCACTTCCCTCGCGTCCTCTCATCCGGATGTTTGCCCGAAAGGCACCATGAACGGGCAAAAATTAATTATTAGTGTTGTAGAAATATGTTGGTAATTCATTTTTTAACTTACTTTTTAATGGTTGTATGTATATTTTGGAAAGAAAGGAGTAAAAGCACACGCATTTTTTCACTTGCATGTGTGTTTGATATACGTTTGGTTGTTGAATTTTCGAAAATGTAAGGAATAATTATGTTCTTGTGTCGAAGAGGGGAGAAAGGAAAAGGGAGAAGAGAGGAGCGAGGTAAGATAAAAGGGAGGCAGAGAAGAGATTGAGTGGAGGGAGACGCGGGGGAAGAGTGTGGCGGGATGAGCCATAAACCCACTTGTGCCAAATGCTCATAGGCTATATGCTCATTTGTATATTTATATAAATCTGACTAGGTTAAATCGTTATTACTTGAGCTGGCTCATACCTCCGCTTAAAGCAATCAAAGAATTTTATTGTACAATATCCTTTTCAGGCAAGGCGAAGCACCGGAAAGCTCCCGGCAGCCTTAGGTACTCGGCCGCACTTGCGTAATTAACATGATTGCTATATGATAAAGAAAGGAACATATTTTGACCGAGAATTCGCCGTCATTCCGGAAGGTGTGGCTCGAGCGCGCGAGGCGTGTCGAGGCTCGTTGTTTGTTCTGCCAATCGACACATTGGTGTCACGTGGCTTTGTTTACTATGACGTCATTGAGTGTCATCCGGAAGATGAATGGCGCAGGAGTGCGGTAATGGTAAGGGAGGGAGAAGGCTGAGTCGATATTTTTTCGTGATTATAAGATTGGTGGAAGACTTTATGAAATTAAAGTTTTCTTTTTATGGTATGAGCATCATTGTAAGTTCTTGTGTGTGAATAGCATAACTATTTTTACACTCAGTGATTATATTCTGACGACTTAAACAATCACACGTGGGAAAATATGCATATTCGGTCTCAGGCTGAGCATCACCCCCGCGCGCAGGGAAAAGGGCATCAAAATTTTAAAGTGCACAGCAAACATTCTTATACGGCCTGAAGCCTCTTCCGCTCGCCCGCACATCGACAGGGCAGCAATACAATATAATTGAGATTTGCGAAGATCTAGCTTCGCCCGGGCCTTCCATACATGGCCCGGCCTGTGTCAGTTCTAGTGACTGACTCAGAGACGGTGACGCTGGACGGGAACGTAGCTTTGAGTTTGTGCATGTGCTTGTTATTATTCTGCAATTTTTTTTTTTTTTTTTTTTTTCTTGTTTATGTTTTTTTTTTTTTTTTTTTTTTTTTTTTTTTTTTTTTTTTTTTTTTTTTTTATATCTTAGTGAAGTCTTCGAACGTGGGTTGCGTTCCTCGCCGGCGACGGGTGAAGTTACTTAATTAAATTCTCTCATCCAGCAGCAAAAAAGACTTTTTTAACTCTCCCCAAGATATGCTTTGTTGATATAACTCTGCCCTCGAAGCGAAGGGAATCAACAGTGGCGCTTATTATAAGTCGTTTCTCAACACCGGGTCTGCGTCGGTTGATGCTGAAGAGAGATCCAGCGTCTGGCGCTGCGACGCGATGCGGCCGCGGGATGCACGCTCAGCAGCGGCCGCAGCGTCGAGGGATGCGAAGCGCTCGGAATGCGATTTGGAAACCCTCCCGCTATTTTGCTTGCGACGATTTCTTGCGCCATTGCTTTGGTTGCGAGGAGGGGGGCGGGTGATAGGGGAAAGGGAAAGAGGTAGTGCTGAGGTAGTTATTAGGGCTACCGGCGGTCACCCAGGGCAAGATATAGTTTAAAAAAATAATAATAAAAAATAAAAAAACACTGAGCAAAAAGATGTGGTGCAAGAGATCACGTTGTCACTAATGCAAGACGGTATTTACATACATGTAAATACGTAAGGATATTAAAAATGGAAGCTCAATTAATTTAGTTTCGTTATTTTGTTGTTTATTCCTACTGTATGCATTCCGGAGTGGAGTCACATGATTTCCATATTTATTACAGCAATTGAAAATCTGCAAGTGTATGTGCAAAGATAGGATTTATAAAAAAAAAAAAAAAAAAAAGAGAGAGAAGGGAGGAAGGGCAGTGAGAAAGCGAATCCAATCGAATGGTGGGTGGGGGGAGGGGTCAGCCATCGCCAGCCGACCCCGCAGGATCGAGATTGATTTATGTCATTCATCATTACTCTTCATCATTCACTCATCGTTGGCTCGCCCCAGTCGACCCATTCATCCCCATTAGCCTTCAGTCCCGCCGCCCAGCCCGGCGATTGACTCCATTGGCCCGGCTCCCCGACGGCTCTCGCAGGACCTCTCGGGGCGGCGCGATTCTCTCTCCTTGTCTTCCTTTCTCCCTTCTTTCCTTCTGTCTTCCTTTCTCCCTTCTTTCCTTCTGTCTTCCTTTCTTCCTTCTTTCCTTCTGTCTTCCTTTCTTCCTTCTTTCCTTCTGTCTTCCTTTCACCCTTCCTTTCTTCCTTCTTTCATTCTGTCTTCCTTTCTTCCTTCTTTCCTTCTGTCTTCCTTTCTTCCTTCTTTCCTTCTGTCTTCCTTTCTTCCTTCTTTCCTTCTGTCTTCCTTTCTTCCTTCTGTCATCCTTTCTTCCTTCTTTCCTTCTGTCTTCCTTTCTTCCTTCTTTCCTTCTGTCTTCCTTTCTTCCTTCTTTCCTTCTGTCTTCCTTTCACCCTTCCTTTCTTCCTTCTTTCATTCTGTCTTCCTTTCTTCCTTCTTTCCTTCTGTCTTCCTTTCTTCCTTCTTTCCTTCTGTCTTCCTTTCACCCTTCCTTTCTTCCTTCTTTCATTCTGTCTTCCTTTCTTCCTTCTTTCCTTCTGTCTTCCTTTCTCCCTTCTTTCCTTCCGTCTTCCTTTCTTCCTTCTTTCCTTCTGTCTTCCTTTCTTCCTTCTTTCCTTCTGTCTTCCTTTCTTCCTTCTTTCCTTCTGTCTTCCTTTCTCCCTTCTTTCCTTCTGTCTTCCTTTCTTCCTTCTTTCCTTCTGTCTTCCTTTCTTCCTTCTGTCATCCTTTCTTCCTTCTTTCCTTCTGTCTTCCTTTCTTCCTTCTTTCCTTCTGTCTTCCTTTCTTCCTTCTTTCCTTCTGTCTTCCTTTCTTCCTTCTTTCCTTCTGTCTTCCTTTCACCCTTCCTTTCTTCCTTCTTTCATTCTGTCTTCCTTTCTTCCTTCTTTCCTTCTGTCTTCCTTTCTTCCTTCTTTCCTTCTGTCTTCCTTTCTTCCTTCTTTCCTTCTGTCTTCCTTTCACCCTTCCTTTCTTCCTTCTTTCATTCTGTCTTCCTTTCTTCCTTCTTTCCTTCTGTCTTCCTTTCTCCCTTCTTTCCTTCTGTCTTCCTTTCTTCCTTCTTTCCTTGTCTTCCTTTCTTCCTTCTTTCCTTCTGTCTTCCTTTCACCCTTCCTTTCTTCCTTCTTTCATTCTGTCTTCCTTTCTCCCTTCTTTCCTTCTGTCTTCCTTTCTTCCTTCTTTCCTTCTGTCTTCCTTTCTTCCTTCTTTCCTTCTGTCTTCCTTTCTTCCTTCTTTCCTTCTGTCTTCCTTTCTTCCTTCTTTCCTTCTGTCTTCCTTTCTTCCTTCTTTCCTTCTGTCTTCCTTTTTTCCTTCTTTCCTTCTGTCTTCCTTTCTTCCTTCTGTCATCCTTTCTCCCTTCTTTCCTTCTGTCTTCCTTTCTACAGAGGACAGACAGGGCAGAGGCGCCCAGAGAGGAGCGGGGGCGGCTTACCATGCCCGCAAGGGCGAGCGGTTTGTGTCGACTGCTCAGAAACTATGAACAAATTTCGTTTTGAAAGAATTTGAATGAATATAAATTCCGATACATATGCTCACATGGTGGTTTCGTGGTGAAGAAACAGTTCAGTTGTATGTAAGAAGAGAGTTATCATGTTTACAAGACTAAAAAGCTTCGTGATAAGGATACAGAAATGCTGAGTACTCATAAACCATAAAGACATTTGAATATCGATAATGATAGCGACAACATACTTAGTGATTCAGAATCAGCATTTTCTAACGAACATTTTGAGTATACACAAGACATAATTATACACAAAGGCATCAGAGTAACAGCATGGGAATTGTTTACGAGCAATAAGGGTTGAATTAGTGTGTTCTAAGGTCACTTGCTTATTGTCTCGGTTGTAGACTTGTTGGAGTCGGCTGAGGACAGTGGAGTTACTGTAAGATAAGAAACATATGGCTTTTCTGGTATGTGATAACGAAAACAGGTCACTAAACTTCCCTCCCTCTCCCCTCCCTCCCTCTCCTTCCCTCCATCTTCCCTTCCTCTCCCTCTCCTCCCCTCCCTCGCCTTCCTTCTATCTCCCTTCCCTCCCTCTCCTTCCCTCCATCTTCCCCTCCTCTCCCTTTCCTCCCCTCCCTCTCTTTCCTTCTATCTCCCTTCCCTCCCTCTCCTTCACTCCCTCTCCATTCCCTCCCCTCCCTTCCATCTCCCTTTCCCTCCATCTCCCTTCCTTCCATCTCCTTCCCCTCTCTCTCCTTCCTTCCATCTCCCTTCCCTCCCTCCTTCTCCCTTCTTTCCCTCTCCTTCCCTCACTGTCCTTCCCTTCCCTCCCTC
>NC_061853.1:13471882-13476882 GCF_019202785.1 Penaeus chinensis | reverse complement strand
TTGATCTTGGCATTTAAAAACTACGGAGGTTAATAAGGAAATGAAACGTAGGCGCCGGAAGCCGACTGGAACGTTTTGGATTCGTGTGTGTTTGGTTTTGTGGTAGGGTTGTGCGAGCGTGTGTGGGTGTTGTATAGAGTAGGGCGTTTTGTGCCCGCTGTTGTAAGTTGCAGCGTTGAATGGCATTGAGAACTATTGCTTGCGGGCATTACGTGTATTACACAGTACAAATGCCTCGCGTACATGCGTTTCCTTCGGGTTTCTTTATTTGTTTCCCATGTTATTTTCTTTATTTTTTGTATATATCTTTCATTCAAAATCGAGGCGATTTAACCGAAGTTTAAGTGCTTGAATTTTGTCAAGATCATTTGGGTGAAGTCAGGTCGTTTGTGTGATAATGCAAGGTTACCTGACCTTATGGTAAGCATTTAACCTGGTTAGGTGAGGCAGGCGGAAGGAAGGAATTGCCTAGGGAGGAAGAGGACAGTGATAAAGGTAATAATAATGGTAATGATATGAGGGAGGAGGAGGAGGAGAAGAAGATGAAAAAAACGAAAAGAAGAGATGGTAAAACAATGGAAAAAATGGCGAAGGAAGTCTCAAAGAACGAAGAGGAAGAAGGAAACGAAGCGGCCTCAAAAATTAATATTAATGATGGAGAAGAAAAAAGGAAAAACAAATTCTGTCCCTCCCTCCCTCCCTCCCTCCCTCCCTCCCTTTAATGACCCCTCCCCTCTTCTCACCCTCGACTTTCCTCGCCTACCCAGCACTCCAACTTTGACCTGCGCACAGAATGGAACGACATTAACGAAGTGCCCCCAGAGCAAACGATTCCGACCCTTACCGCCGATCACATTATAACTACATATAATCTTTTATCTTGATTACACTCAAAATGTTTGTTAGAAAATCCTTATTCTGAATCACTATGTTTGTAATCATTATTATTGACGATACTGTAGCTATCAAATGTTAATTGTACTGCCATATCCAGTTTCCCCGACCAAACATGTGGCCATAGGAATTTCTGACTGCCATAAAACAGAGAGTCTGTACTGACACCCTTACTAAAGATTAATGTTTACCCTTCTCTTATGTTTAGTGAAAATTCCATACTGTATCGTACAAAAACGACCTGTGATCACATCAAAAACTCAGAGCCGAAGTCACTCTGCCCTCAGCATTGGCTCGGTCAACACCTTAAGCTTACACATACCGCTCGCCCTCGCCCGCCCTCTCTGCCAAGCCTGTCCTCTGTACTCCAGCTACTATACTCCCATGCGAAACTACAACTTTATCTCAACACCGAAGTATCAAACCAACAGTACCATGCAGAGGAGCACGAACTAATCACATCATTACATTTATTGTTAGACCAGTGGGATACACTCCCTACTATTCATTACATTGGTGATAGCACACTGGGATAGCCTCCCCCTGTCATTACACTCCCTTTTCCTCTCCCTCTCTCCCTCTCTCCTTCTCCCTCCCTTCTTTCACTCCTCCCCCCGCCCTCTCTATCTATCTATCTATCTATCTATATATCTATATATCTATCTTCTATATATCTATCTATCTATGTATCTCTCTATCCCTCCCCCCCCCCCTCTCTCTCTCTCTCTCTCTCTCTCTCTCTCTCTCTCTCTCTCTCTCTCTCTCTCTCTCTCTCTCTCTCTCTCTCTCTCTCTCTCTCTCTCTCTCTCTCACTCTCCATCTCTCCCATTTTATCTATCTCTACCTCCCTCCCTCCCTCCCTCCTTTCCTTCAGTCTCTCCCTTGTTTCGTCTGCCTTTTCCTTTCCCATCCTTCCTCTCTCTTTTTTTTTCCTAAATCTTCCCCCCACCCGCTCTCTGTTTTAGTGTTTATATCGTATATACCTCCCCATGTCTAGTATCCCTCGTCACGGCTGTTAAATAGTGTAAACATTAGCCACGCTGTTACTATGACAACCCCCACTCCCCCACCCCATCCTTGTTACCCCTACCCCTTGGACGAGACCCCAGTTCTTTCCCAAAACAGCCTTCTTCGACTGATCACAGTTGCACTGCTCTTACACGACTGTTGCACATAAACTGCCCCGTATATAAAAAAAATACAGTAAGAGTGCAGGCTAGATTTATGCAGCCGTGGTCTAAATGCATAATGCAGAGAGCTTTTGACAGCGTGTGAGAGAATATTGAATTATTCAAAATGGTTGATCTTTGTGGAATCGTTGGTATCCTGTTCTGATTTATTTTGTTTGTTTGTTTCACTGGCGTAATCGTCTTTCATGTATGATTTCGGTTACACTTTACGTTTAAATGGTTGAACAGAGGAAATATTTTTTCGCCCGGTCTCTGTTATCTGTTATCTATCTGTATCAGTTAATCATTCAGATAGATCGTTCCCCTTCCTTTCTGCCCTACTTCCTCTTCCCTCTCCCCTCTCCTTCCTTCCCTACCCCCCTCCCGTCATCCTTCCCTCCCTCCCTCTCCCCTCCTTCCCTCCCTTTAACCCCTACCTTCTTCCCTCTCCCATTCCCCATCCCTTCTTCCTCTCCTTCTCCCCTTCCCTCCTTCATTCCCTCTCTCCCTCTCCCTTCCCTCTTCCCCTTCCCCCTCCTTCCTTCCCTCTCCCTTCTCCCCTCCTTGCTTCCTATTTCCCCTCTCTCCCTCCCTCTCCCTTCCCCCCTCCTTCCTTCGGTATCCCTCCCACCCTTTTTCCTTCCCTCCCCCCTTCTTCCTTCCCTTTTCCCCTCCCTCCTTCCCTCTCCCTTCTCTTCTCTTTTCCCCTCCCTCCTTCCCTCTCCCCTCTCCCTTCCTCCCTCTCCTCTCCCTACCCCCTCCTTCCTTCCCTCTCCCCTATCTCCCTCCCTCCCCCAGTCTTTCTTCGCTCTTCCTTCCCCCTCCCCCTCCATCCCTCTCTCCTTTGCACTCCCCCTCCCTCCCTTCCTCCCTCCTTCGGTCTCCTCCTCCCTCCCTTCCTCCCTCCTTCGCTCTTCCCCTCCTTCTCTCCTTCGCTCTCCCCCTTCCTTCCTTCCTCCCTTCGCTATCCCCCTCCCTCCCTCCTTTGCTCTCCCCCTCCCTCCCTCCTTTGTTCCCCCCCTCCCTCCCTCCCTCCTTTGCTCTCCCCCTTCCTCCCTCTTTCGCTATCCCCCTCCCTCGCTGCCTCTCTCCTTCGCCCCCCCTCCCTCCCTCCCTCCTTCGTGACAAGTTTCGTAACTAGTGGTCTTCTCTTCCTCAGGTGCGCGAGGACGCCATCTTTCTACGTCTCCCTTTACTTCCGGCAAGATTTCTTTTTGGGGGTAAGATTTATTCGTGTATTTATCTTGCGCGCGGGTTTCTTCTTTTCAAACCGTCTGCTGCGGTCCTAGAAACCACAATAGATGGTATAATCGCCGAGGTTTACAGAGTCGGAAGTTTTTATTTACATTGTTATGACTTATTTACTTGTTATTTCAGATCTTTGTGTTCTCCATTATTACTGTAAATCCTTTGCTTCCCATTTTAATTCGTTTTGTTTTGTTGTGGTGATTTCATCAGATGACATTTTCCTTATTCATTTGACCTTTATTCGTCCTATTTACAACTAGTTATTCTTCTTTATTTATTTTAAGAAACTGAATGTGTCGTCTCTACTGGTTACGCATACCAAAGGAATTTAAATGCAGTCTATCCAAAGGAATCTGCAGCGTGGTCGTTATGATGTCCCGCGCGCGGGAGATTTAAACATAGCTCTTTTTAGGTAACTTTTGATAATAATGATCGAAATGTCCACCGAGGATTTTTATCAGTACTGTCTATCAGAGATAAACAACGAAAAAACATTGTTTACCAAGAAAATGCCAAGATGACAGGCCCGGAACCGTTTCTTTAACGGTCGAACGGCGAGCGGGAGTAAGCGAAAACAAAAAATATTAATGCCAAGACACGACCACGGGCTCCAACGCCTCGACTCTACCCGATAATGACTTGTTTTGAAAATGATAAAAGAAATGAGAGAACGAGTTTGATGTATGTGGGGTGGGGGTGGGATGGGAGTTGAGTGAAGCAGGATGGGCCAGCAGGAGAGGGAGGGAGCAGGATGGGCCAGCAGGAGATGGAGGGAGCAGGATGGGCCAGCAGGAGAGGGTGGGAGTGATATTGTGTGTGGAGTTAGTAATGTTACTTTTGACTTTTGAGTAAGTTTCAGGAGTGCATATTACTGGCTTTTTGTTTTACTGTTGTGGGCGAGAATTTTATTAGAATACGCCGCCTCAAAGATTTAATTATTTGAAAGTCGGTATTACATCATTGTAAATAGATATAACCGAAATTTCCGTGCATTCCAGGTAGTCAAATATCTGTCTGACTGTTGTATGCAGCTGTTTATGTATTTATCCTAAAACTAAATGAATTCCACTCTATGCAAATAACACACTTTTGAAAAACACTTTAATCATCTCATGTACCACAGCACATTTTTCGATTTTTCGTTTTATGACACTGACGATTTTTTTATTAACTATCCTCCATCTCGACTTCCTTCTCGACTTTTCCTCTCTGATGCGCGCAAATACCTCACCGCAAGGCCAATTAGCACGTCGCTTTGCTAGCCTCTTTTTCCCTTCCCCCTTCCCTCCTCCTCTCCGTGACTGGCGGTTCCGCGTCGTAGCCACGGACGCCTCGGGGCCGAAGCTGCATCTCGGAGACGCACTTGCGAATCGGTTCTGGCATTCCATACCTGTGTCTGCGTTACTCTCCACTTCCCCTCCCTCGTCCTCCTCCCCTTCCCCTCCCTCGTCCTCCTCCCCTTCCCCTTTGCCTCCCCCTTCCCTTCCCCCTCCTCCTCCCTTCCCCCTCCTCCTCCCTTCCCCCTCCTCCTCCCTTCCTCCCTTCCTCCTCCCTTCCCCCTCCTCCTCCTTCCCCTCCTCCTCCATTCCCCCTCCTCCCTTCCCCCTCCTCCTCCCTCCCCCCTCCTCCTCCCTTCCCCCTCCTCCTCCCTTCCCCCTCCTCCTCCCTTCCCCCTCCTCCTCCCTTCCC
>NC_061853.1:13461882-13466882 GCF_019202785.1 Penaeus chinensis | reverse complement strand
TTCTTTTCCCTCCCATCCCTTCACCTCCCTCCTTCCTTCTCCTCTTTACTCCTTCTCTCCCTACCTCTCTCCCACCCACCCCCCTCCTCTTACATGGTCACCTTGAACTTCTAGAGACGGAACTGGTGTCTACCTCCCTCCACCCCTTCCTCCTTCCCTCCCTTCATCCGCCCACCGGCCCACCCGGTCGCCCTCCGTCCCTCCTCCCTGAAAAGTGGGTTTATCCAATTCTCGTCTCGAAGAAATGAACGGAAAGGAGATAAATCGACTTTCTCCTTCCCCTTCCCCTGTTTCGGTCTGCTGTGAGTCTGCTTGACTCGAGGTTCTCCTGTTGACTCGTTTCGTGAGTAGGCAAACCGGTACACAAACAAGTTAGTACTCAGGAAAGCAAGTATATGCACAGTTAAACTAGTAAGAACTCAAACAACCTCTCTAGCAAGCAAGAAAGCGACCAAGTGAGTCAGCGAAGGATAGAGCAAGGAAAGCAAAGCTTGCCGACTTGGTTGAGTTGACGAATGAGCGATAAGCGATCGGCGAGGGTGCAGCTCTTCGTGACTGATGACTTCGGAAGATTTTGTTGAAGAGAACTCGTTTTGGGCACAAAGACCAGGTAGGGCGGGGAAGCGCAAGGGAGGGTAGAGATGTGGGTCGTGTGTTGATGGTTTCGTTGCGGCAATCGGTATGTCGTTGGTTGGTTTCATAAGCAAGGTGTACGTCTACAGTGTAGCCGTTGTGTGTATTGGCAGTGCTGACCTTAAGGCAACATTCTGTTAGAGACAGGAAGCAAACGTTCGAATTTTCAAAGAATAATGAAGACTGAGGAAGTCCTACGAGGTATGTAAAGATGGAGATCGTGGAAATTGTGTCCATGTCAGAATACATAGGTTCCACAGATGGTTAATAATGAGAAATCAAGACTAGAAGTCACTGGCCTTGGTATAAAGTGCATCGAGTAGCGGCGGCTATTGAGAAATCTGATTGAAGGAGAGTCAGTGATGGCAGAGAGTGCCTTGGAGCTCCGTGACACTTTGAATCCATTGGCTCTTCGTGAGTGACATATACGCGACGTGACATATTGTTAACTTATGTGACCTCGCGTGTCTTGAGTGAGTGCCATCGTGCCATCGCCCGACCTTCGGATGCCGGAGAGGTTGGCGGCATCTCGTTCGGGGCCTGCGGGTTGCCAGCCAAGGCCGCGGGACACTTCGATGACGCCGATGACAGGGGGCACCCTAGAGGGTTATTTTCCACGCGGATGAATCCTCCCTCCGGTTTTGCTCTCCCCTCTCTGCCCCCCCCCCCCCCCTCTCTCTCTCTCTCTCTCTGGCGTCTATTCGTTTTCTTACTTCTGTCTCCTTCTTGTTTCTCTTTAATTTCCTCATCGTTTCTTCCATGTCCTACTTTCGTCTCTATATATTGTCGCTCCTTGTCTTTTCCAATTTTTCAGATTCCTTTTACTTCTTTACTCTTTGCCCTTTTCCCATTATTGTTTCCTTTTTATTTGTTTTCCTTCCTCGCCTTTTCACTTCATTGGCCCTTCCGTATGTCTCTTCTGCATATTTTTGTGTAATATTACTTCCCGGCCCTTGTTTTCCCTGCTTCTTTAATTCTTTCTCATCGTCTGCCTCTTCTCTTCCTACTTCTGCTTCTTCATTCCTTCTACTTCCTCTTCTTTCTTTCCTACCCTTCATAACTCCTCCCCATCTTGAACCCTGCACGCTCCGGCTGCTGATGTCGGGAAGTTCGCAATTATGAGACAATATATAAAACCTCATACTCAGCATCCTCGTTTGGAATCGAAATCAGCTTCGTTTGAGTCCTTTGTCATTCTTTCTTGATCTCTCTCTTTTTTCTCTCTTTTTTTTTTTTCTTAGTTTTATTAAATTTCGCTTTCGCTACCTCCCCCTCTTTCCCTCCCTCTCTCACTCTCTCTCTCTCTCTCTCTCTCTCTCTCTCTCTCTCTCTCTCTCTCTCTCTCTCTCTCTCTCTCTCTCTCTCTCTCTCTCTCTCTCTCTCTCTCTCCCTCCCCCTCTCTCTCTCTCTCTCCCCCCCCCCCTCTCTCTCTCTCTCTCCCCCTCTTCCCCCCCCCTCTCTCGTGAGCGTCCTATTGTGGTGCGACGATTCGTCTGATGAGGTTTGGTTTCGACCAATAGGATGGAGATGGGGTATTTAAATAAGAACTAAGACAGGATGTTCTCTTCACACTGAGTATAGATATATCAGCTAATCTAGTGAACATGCCTTACCTGTTCTCTTCCGTCGTTCCCTCCCTGCTTGTATGGCCGAGTGCAAATATATGCTTGTGTGCGTGTGTGTGAGTGCGTTTGCTTTTGTGTTCGCTCGTGCGTGTAAAATTTTCCCCGGGACCCGTGGACTTGTTCCGCCTGGCGCTTTGCCTCCTTTGTTTTAGTGTCTGCTTGACTGGATCTTTCCTTTTCTGATCATTCGTCTTGATTTTTCTTGCCATCGCGTCTCTCTATATATTTTCCTATCCTATCTTGTGGGTCTTAAGGGCTAATTTGGATAGTAAAGTCAGGACAGCCCGCCTTTAATGCCCCAGGGGATTCTGCAGAGGCGCTCCTAGATCACCTTGAACCTAAGTCTCCCGTCGCTCCCCCCTTTCTCTCTCTCTCTTTCTCTCTCTCTCTCTCTCTCTCTCTCTCTCTCTCTCTCTCTCTCTCTCTCTCTCTCTCTCTCTCGTCTCTCTCTCTCTCTCTCTCTCTCTCTCTCTCTCTCTCTCTCTCTCTCTCTCTCTCTCTCTCTCTCTCTCTCTCTCTCTCTCTCTCTCTCTCTCTTCTCTCTCTCTCTCTTCTCTCTCTCTCTCTCTCTCTCTCTCTCTCTCTCTTCTCTCTCTCTCTCTCTCTCTCTCTCTCTTCTCTCTCTCTCTCTCTCTCTCTCTCTCTCTCTCTCTCTCTCTCTCTCTCTCTCTCTCTCTCTCTCTCTCTCTCTCTCTCTCTCTCTCTCTCTCTCTCTCTCTCTCTCTCTCTCTCTCTCTCTCTCTCTCTCTCTCTCTCTCTCTCACTTCTCTCTCTCTCTCTCTCTCTTTCTCTCTCTCTCTCTCTCTCTCTCTATATATATATATATATATATATATATATATATATTATATATATATATTATATATACATTATATATATACACATATATATTATATATATATATTATAAATTTATTATATATATAGATATCTATATATCTATATATATATGTATATATATTATATATACATACATATATATGTATTATATATATATTATATATATATTATATATAAATTATATATTTATTATATATATATATATTATATATATATATGTATTATATATACATATATATATTATATATATATTATATATTTATTATATATATATATATATTATGTATATATATATGTATATTTCTTTAGGTTTTTTTTTTAGCCTAGCGGGCGAGTGTTTGTTATACAGCCCATTAGGCTGTTTAAGCTTGGAGAGAGAGACAGACAGACAGACAGACAGACAGACAGACAGACAGACAGACAGACAGACAGACAGACAGACAGACAGAGAGAGAGAGAATGAAATAGAGAAAAGAAGGTAGGAGAGAGAGAGAGAGAGAGAGACAGAGAGACAGAGAGACAGAGACAGAGAGAGACAGAGAGAGACAGAGAGATAGAGAGACAGAGAGAGAGAGAGAGAGAGTGTGTAATAACATACAGGTCCGCTCTACTATACCTGGGAAGCATCTTCAACGAGGTGCCACTCTCTTCTCTCGCCCTCGTCTCCCTCGCTCCTCCTCCCATCCCTCGTCGTCTTTCCACGTTTCTCTCAGCCCAGTCCTTCCCCAATCCTTCTCTTCCTTGCCCATCCTTCTCCCTTCTCCTTCCGCAGCCATCCTCCTCCCCTCCGCCACCCCGTCACCTCCGACGGTTTTTGTCCCCAGCAGGTTAGCGCGGCGTGTTTTTGCGGCTGCCGTCAGCCGAGTGTTTGCGGTGCGCCTCGCCAGCCAGGACAAATTGCCCTCCAGACACAACTACCTCCTTAGAAACAAAGCGGAATCGTCGCCCCGGTCGTACTCATTCTCCCGCTACCGCGATAACTAGTACTCAC
Organism: Penaeus chinensis; assembly: GCF_019202785.1. Taxonomy (NCBI): domain Eukaryota; kingdom Metazoa; phylum Arthropoda; class Malacostraca; order Decapoda; family Penaeidae; genus Penaeus; species Penaeus chinensis. The sequence goes on along the minus strand of NC_061853.1, from coordinate 13,462,794 downwards.
TCTCGGTTCGCAACGCATGGACATCGTCTCTTGTTCTGTGGTGCATGTCTCTTTTTTTTTAATATGAGACCCGTTTGCCTCAAGGATACCAGCAGTCACTAAAACTGATAGATTGCTTTTCTCGGTGATAACGCTCGACCATTATGCGTTAAAAAGGTTCGCAAGAGACAGTGGTGTTCATTTACAAACTTTTGCAGTGTATATGAACAATAGATCCACATCAGTGGCTTGTCCACTTATCGTTTCGTAAACCGCTTGCATTCCGGTGAAAATTGCGATCACTCAAAACAACATCAGCTACCACATGCATTCCCTCGTTCTGACGCGAGGGCCAAGGCTTCGAGAGGAGGGAGACGCTGACGCCGAGTTCTCGGGCAGGATGCGCGGCGTCTGCAGTGCGTCTTCGCATTCCGAGAACTTTCCAGGCATAATCCCCCAAGAAGATAGTCTCGCTTGATTCGCTGGATTTTTTTTTCTTCTTTTTTTTGTATTTCTCTGGGGTGTAGATTTAATTTCTTCTCTGTCTTCATCTTCTCTCGGGAAAACGGAGTTTTGGTTTGTTATTGTCTTCACAAGTTATGCAATACAGGAAGGAAAATATCTCGGTAATTGCATAAGACATAGTGTTTGCCACATTTTTTCGTTTTCTTGCCCGTTTCCGGCATAACATCATTGATATTTCACTTTCCATCGCATCACGTCATTCAGCAGTACTGTGAGTAATGAGAAAGCAAGAAGCAAGTAGAGACGCGCGCCCCGCCGTCTCCCCTCCTCCAGACGAGGCACAAGACCGCGTCCCTTGACGAAAAATTTACCTGAGTTCGCCCTCCGACCCTGCTCGCCCGGGCCTCGGTTTTCCCTCTCGTCGCGACATGGACCAGTTTGCCGCCCCTCCCCTTCCTCTCTCATCTT
>NC_061853.1:13446651-13456782 GCF_019202785.1 Penaeus chinensis | reverse complement strand
CGGCCTTTGGCAGGTCGGGTTCTTCGGTTTCCAAAGGGCTTGGCTCTGGCTCAGGTGCAGGACACCGACGAAACGCCCCACGAGGCGAGTGGGCGACGCCGGGCATGTCCGAAGCGAGCGCACGAAGTGGACGGCGCTCGAATCTTTTTGAGCGCGACGCAACATTTCGGTCACGTGGAGGAGGTGTCAAACAGCAACACTCCATTAAGCCCCACTCAGAGTTGTCACGTAAATTATCAACTCTACGACACACGCACACACACACACACACACACACACATATGCACACCCATAAATACACGAAATATACACACATATGCACGAGACGCTCCTAACTTTACGACCCGGACAAAAAAGTGTCGCCGCCGAGATAACTTAAGGTGCACACACTCTGGCAAATACGTACATATATACAGATGTACATATGATTATATCTATACGACGATACGCAGTCGAATTTGCATAGATAATCACTCACACTTATAACACCTCCTTGACTCGCCCGTCTGGAGGGTGACCGGCCCAGGACGCGGTTTCCAGCACTGGTTCACGACGTCTCTTTGACGCTGAGAGCTTAGAAAAACCAAATATGAGACAGGAGACGCGAATTCGACCTCGGGGACATTCACGCACCTAGAGCCGTCCCCACACGTGCGAGTTCCTCCGGATAAGACGCCCAAACGCTGTACCCTGAAAAAATGCGCTCTACGGACGTGACATGACAACACAAATAGACTCCCTGATTACGAAGAAGAGAAACTTTTTGAGCTTATTCTTTCCGTGTTGTGTTTTCGTCTTTATCCACCTGCTATATTATTCTCTGTGGTAAAGACGCGCACTCGGACCAGAAAATACTATCTCAATGTTTGTCACCGCCTATATAAGCCCCATTTATTCTTCTCCCTGATAATCCACCTTGTATTTGTTCTTTGCGAAAATGCTAAATACATGTTCTTGGGGAAGCACGTGTTGACAGCGAATTGCCTAATACCACAGAAGTCCAGTTCTTTAGTATCAGATTCCATTAAGAGATGTCTGAGTAGGATCGCAGTAACGAAGCTATGGTAAGCAATCCAACCCCCTTTGTCGCACCCTCTTTTGTTTCCCCCCGACGGACCCTGGCACTTATGATCCTCCTCGGGGCTTTAGACGATAAATTGATTCGTGGAAATGTTTGCTTAGTAAGCTCAGCGACATGTTGGAGGCAGATATAGGAGAATGTTGCAGTTGGCGGGGGAGGGTGGGCACCGCTCCGCCGCAGAGGGAGGTATGCACTATACGAAGCAACTAATTCACACCTTATCAAGCCAGAAAATGTGGTCCCACCGTTCAGATTGTTTGTGTGTTTCACTGTCTTCGGACGGGTTTGCAAGCATATGGTTCGGTGTTTAGGACGTTCTTTGGAGCGCAAACGCTGTCTAGGACGCTCATACTATCGAGGAAAATTAATCATTCATTTGAATGTACATCACGATCGAAAACCTCGCGCGTAATGACCACTAATGGCGAGAAAAAACGATAGTAATCTCTGGGCGCCTTCGATACTTGTGAATAACTCGTTGGCTTTGTCATCACACAACAAAGGACTTTGAGAGATAAAGTCACACAAACCACCGAGGCTCCGCTATTTGTCTCTTTGACGCTTATTACTACGCGTGTGTATGTGTCGGTCCCGTCTGTCTGTCCACGCCGAGTCGATGGGTCTATCGAGTGACGGGGTCGGACGGCGTGCATTTCGACGATGTAGATTTTAGTCGACTTTACGGTTGTTCGAGAATCGAGATTGGGCGTAGGATGGTGAGTCTACCCCTCTCTTCCTCCGCCCTACCCATCTCTCCCCCCCTCCTCTACAAGCCCCCCACCTCACACCTCACCCAACTCTGTCTCCTCCGCCTTACCCATTCCTACCACCCCTTCTTCGCCATGGGTAACCTTTCCAAACACTTTACCCATCGCTAACCCATCACAGGTAAAGTTCCTTCCTTACTCATCTTTACCTCCCTTCCTCCAATTTACCCATTACTAACTCTCCAACGCCATAGGTAACCCCTTTTTACAACGTAACCTTTCCTTACTCACCTCAACTTCTCATCCTCTACCCAATCACTACCTTCCCTCCTCGATCTTACCCACCTCTCATACCATGGGTAATCCCCCTCCTTACCCATATCTGCTCTCCTTCGCTAAAGGGGTATCTGTAAAGACGACCAAGTACTTTGAAGAAAAATTTGCCGGAATCTAATATTCTGTCTGATTTGCCTCTGATTTCTTTTGTGTCTGGCCTCGGGTATAATTAGCACAGTTATGTAGTGCTTAAGTATGTTTCATAGACTTGTAATTTAACTTAAAATTTTATCTATATGTAGAGCATAGGAATACCTATCTTATGATCAGTTATAATTGCATCCGCTTGAGATTTGTTCATCAAATACAGAACATGTTTACATTAGTAAAAAGTAAAGCACTTAATACAAAGAAAACAAAGAAAACAAAGAAAACAAGTAACAAAGAAAGGTAAACTGAAACACAGTCACAGCATTAAGGGAAGCACTAAACGCAGACGTTCCGAGGCTTAATAGGCTCCTCTTCAGACGGCAGAATTGAAATCGAGCCAATTCTCATTCGAAACGTCGCGTCCCGCACTATTGTGTCTCCTTCATTTCACTTTTTACATACACACTTTAGCATGTGCATAGCTAATATTCATATTTTGGTTCACAAGGATACAAATATAATTTATCCATAGAGTTTTTTTAAACTGCCAAGTTCCGTTTCCGATGTTTTCCGAGTACCATTTCCCAAAGCCTTTTCCCCACAGCGTGAGGGAAGACATGGTTTGGGGCGGCGGTATCAGCCTCTTCGATCGGCCGTCCCGATGCCCTCGGACTTTATTTTGGTTCCTAAACGAGGCGGGCCATCTGCCCTCCTAAGAGCTCGGTCGCCTCGAGCTCGTCCGAAAGCCCGATATGGCCGCTGATACTTTTATATGATAATCAGAAATGTAAACACGTATTCGCGAGTTCGTAAATCGACCCCGAACGGCTGTGTTAGAGACTCGGAGCAGCGAGGCCGGACGGAGATGCAACGAAGTCTGAGGAGGAGATCTCGCATGGCAGAGCGGAGAAAAAGAGTTATGTCCATTTTAATGTATATATGGAGCTTTTAAGATCTCATGAAAGGTTAATGATGTGTGTTTTTTCTGTGTGTGTGTTCAATACGCGATAGTAAAAGGGCAAAAAGCTTCACTCAGACGCAATTTGAAATCTAAAAGCGTGGTAATAAAGTGATAATAACGACATGGCATAACATAACATGATCTTGATCTCACGCAGTTTATCCCAAGGTCTATGTGGTTATATGGCCCTTGTTTATCCCTATCCATAATTTCCAATCGAAGATGATATACAGAAAGTGTATGTTTCTGTAATATTCTAATCTAAATACTAATCTTGCCAATCACCTCATTTCGGTAACGACGAAATGACCGCTTAACAGACTTATGAGTATACCATATAGCTCCTATCGAAAGCAAATGAGTCTCTCCGGTCCCTGATATGCTATCATGTATGCCGCATATTGTGTTGCTTGCCATTAAGGCTGTCCTCCCCTCCATCCCTCCCATACACTTATCCTGTCAGGACTCGGATCCTGGGGCAGCGTACAATATATCCCGGGTCAGATTAGATCGGCTATCGTCAGGACATCTTCTGATTTCGATGTGTTGAATCGGTCAGATAAGCTTTGCCTGGTATTGTGATGAGAGCAACACTGAGAGAATAATGATTGCACGTCTCAACAACGGTAGTACATCTGATAAAAGAGAGAAATTACAAGATGAGAATGAAGGGAGAAGAAGAAGAATCTAATACCGGCCAAGATGGAGCCACTTTCGTAATCAGCGACAAAGGTCTTTTCACGATGACAAGAAAGGAAGGAAATAAAGAAGGGAAACGCTTATCATCCAAACAGCAAACTACGCAAACACGGCATGACAAACAGAAGATAGAATCATCGACAGAGAGAAAATGACAAGAAGAAACAAAGAAGAAACTGGAACATACAAAGGCCAATGGAATTAAGAAGAAAAAAAATGAGGGAAGAAAAGAAGAAATCAAAGGAGCACCAAACAAAGAAGAAAAGCAAAAAACTCATGACGGAATAAACGAATATGATAAAACAAAAGAAGAAGAAGGCGAAAAGAAGAAAAATAAAGACGGAACAAGCGAATAAACACATTATCGCCGCAGCGGAACATCGCCGAACGACAGAACCGCAAAACCAAACAACGAACGAAAGAAAATCGCACAGAAAAAAGTTCAGGTTACGGTTCATCACTTTCTTGGAAGCTGCCGTCCCGTGGCCACTTCCGCCTCCAGAACGCCTTTCCTTCTCTCCTTTCTCTCTTTTTCATCATCTTCAACGTCATCACTATTTAGTTTTCCTGCTCGTTCTCACCCTCCTTTCTAGTCAGCGTTTTTCCTTCGCCTTCTTCTCCCCCTCTCCTCCTCGTCGTTGCAGACATTTCTTCTCCTTCACCTTCTCTGTGGCCTTCTCCTCCTCCTCCTTCTGGCCCTGACTCGGCCAAAGGAGAGGAAATTAAGACGTCACTGCTCCGTATTTACATAATATTTCCCCCTTCACCTTTGCCATATGTATTTAAATTGTTTTTGCTTCAATTTGTGAAAAAAAGGGGTTGTCAGCTTCGCCGTCCTTGAAAAGTAATTATAGATCAGCTTTGCATTTCTTGTATTTCTCTGTAAGATATATGCAAATCATATATGGCTATTACCAATGCTAATTAATGAGGGACGACGTACATACACCATCATTGTGTGGATGTGCTTATACATATTATGAGATCGAGAAAGACTACCTTGTAATAATACATTCCAAACAAAAGACTTGCGAAATTACGCTTTCTTTGCAAAGTGTACAGCGATTTACAAGCCTCGGGGTCAAAAGCAAACACGTAGCCCACAAATAACAAAGAGGAAAAATGCAGTTTAGGTTTAATTTCGCCATCGGATATTCTTTCACCTTATGCGTTTGCTAAGCTATTAGTGCGCCGACTCTCGCGGCCTCAGCGCCTCGCCGGTCTTGGCTGCGGCAACTGGGGTCGACGGGCGGAGGAGGGGGGGAGGCTTAGGGATTGAGGAATGGCGACTGAGGGTTGGGGAATGACGACTGGGAATTAGGGAATGATTAGTGAAGAATAGGTACTAGTTCAAGGACTGGTGACTGGAAACTATAGACTGTGGGCCGGTTATTTTTCGTATGGCTTTAAACACCATTGGATATAATTTCGCCAACATTCGCGCATATCAAATACTCTATATCATCTTTTGTTTTTCTACTTTCCAACGAATCTGACAAACGTATAGAACACAGAATATAATAAAAGAGAAGACGAAAAGAAAAACCTCAAAAGAAAAACTTACATCATCTTAAAACTGTTTGTTTCTGTATTAGTCATCAGGACCGACCGCGAGGACGGAGCGTGAAAGAGACAGTCGCCGGCTCATTCTCAGGCTCCCTTAAGTGACGTAACTTTTAACTAATTTGAAACGCTAAAAATCAACGCAAGCGATATCAATAACTATTAATCAACACATGTATAAGCATATGTTTGCCAGAAAGTCTAGAAATAAACCTTTATAAAAACCTACGGAATATCTTTACGGAATACACACTCAACAACAGAAACTAGAAGAATATCCCCTAACCCCAAAAGGAGTAATACGAGGACGACCTCGAGAGCGACGGGAAGGCCAAATGTGCGAACGACAGAGGTTGGGAGGCAATGACACACATCAATACGTCCACCGGCGCCGAGGACTTGCTCTGGTCGCCGATGTGGAGAGAGGAAGAGGGAAAGGAGAGATGGAGAGAGGGAGAGGGAGGGAGAGGGAGAGGGAGAGAAAGAGAAAGAGAGAGAGAGAGAGAGAGAGAGAGAGAGAGAGAGAGAGAGAGAGAGAGAGAGAGAGAGGGAGGGAGGGAGGGAGGGAGGGAGGGAGGGAGGGAGAGGGAGAGAGAAAGGGGGAGGGAGAGGGAGAGAGGTAGAGAGAGAGGGAGAGAGGGAGAGAGAGAGAGAGAGAGGGAGGGAGAGGGAGAGGGAGGGAGGGAGGGAGGGAGGGAGGGAGGGAGGGAGAGAGAGGGAGAGAGAAAGCGAGAAACGGAAGAGATATGGCGACGGTTAGATGGATCGATGCAAATATAGAAAGATATGCAGATACAGAGACCTAGACAAATGCACACTTTCAACTTCACTTCTTTAAAAGTTTAGTCAAAAAAAAAAAAAAAAAGGATCGCACCTGAAGCTGTTACATGAAAAATAAGAAAATGAGCAAATGTTGTAAGAAGAAAAGGAAGAAGGGAAAGGCCGACATGCAACCGCAGTGCACTCAGGGTCCACGGGTGGGGATGAGAGGAGGCCAGCGGGGCAAGGGGGGACAAGGGGGGTAAAGCGAAGGGGGAATAGAGGTGGTTAGGGGGGAATATATAAGGGAGGGGAGAGAGAGAGGGAGGGAAACAGAGGGGGAGAGGAAGGTTAAGGCGGAGAGAGAGAGAGGGGGGATTAAGGCGGGGAGGGATATTAGAGGGAGAGAGGGGAGCGAGGATCCTGAGGAGAAGAGAGGAGTCCAGTGGAATGGAGGGCCGAGATGGGGAGACGTCCCAGGATGAGGGAGAGTGGGGGGGGGGGGCGAAGAAGCAGAGACAGAGAGAGGGGGCGAGGGGGGGGGGGCAGAGGGGAGGAGGGCCCGGAGGAGGAGAGAAGGGGCACATGATGATCGCATAAAATACACGGGGCCTCAACCATTCACGGGAAATGTTTGAGAAAGGCCTCATCCCTGTGTACAGGCTGCGCTCGCCCTGTGGTCCTGATTGCCACTTGCAAATACTTTTTTCTTTCCTCATTTTGCCGGCTTTTCAGAGCCGAGTCAATCACATAACGTCGTAGAACAAAATAGGGGGATGAAGGAAGTAGTGATACATGGCGAAGAGAGAAAAATAAAGAAAAAGAGAGAGAGAACGAGAGGGAAATAACCTCATCAGGATTGCCTTCGGCCGAGTTAGACTTCGGAATGAATTGCACGCAGATGTGGAAGTTAGAAAATGAAGGAGAGCGAAGTGAAGGGTAATATAAAGAAAAAAAGGTGAAGGGAAAGGCGAAGGAGGAAAATATGAAGAAATATTAAAAGAAATTGAATAATATGCAGGAAGAGAAGAAGAAGAAGAAGAGAATGAGGATAAAGAATGAAAAGACGCAGACGGAGAAGAGGAAGAAGGAGATGAAGAAGGACACGTAGAAAAAGGACGCGTAGTAGAATCAAGTGACAGCGAAGGAGAAGAACGGAGAGAATAATAAGGAGAAGCAGAAGAAAATAATAAGAACATGATAATAATAAAAAGACGGAGAAGGAGGAGCAGAAGAACCGAGGGGCAAGCACAGAGGCCGCAGCATACAGCACGGCGCCGCCCGCCCTCCCGGCCTCCCCTCCGAGATCGCGTTGGTTCAGCTCAGACCCGTGCGAGGTCATATTGTTTTCCGAAAGCGCTGTGTCCATCAGTTATATTCATGGATATACTAAAAACATACTCATATAAAGGTTACGATCACATCCGCCACATATTATCTCTAAATTACTATATTCTCTCCTTACGGAAGCGCCCCCCCAGTCGTAAAGAAAATGGCTATGACATTAAACATACACAGTGAAAACTCTAATTAATATGAGACCGACTATAAATTTCAAGTCTCCTTTTTCAAGTAGTCATTTTGATTTGGTTAGCAAATACTGATAAACAGGTAGATAATTTTTCCGCTCTTGATGGCAAAATTGCAGAGGGCGTATTTGGAAGAAAGGACAGGTATCTTGGGCCACAAAATGCAGCGTGGACAGAATTTAACGCCTTCTTGCGTTCGCCCGACGGACTTCATGGGCGCGCACTCCGCCGGCGCTCGATTATCCGTAGTCTTCGCTTTTGGTCGGAGGTTTGAAGAAGAAGGGAGAGGAGGAGGAGGAGTAGCAGGAGAATAAAAAGAAGAGGACGTAGAAGAAAAAAGACGTACTGATAAGATACTGAAAATGATCGTCTGTTCGAGTTGTTCAACGGCCTCAAGCTTGTTCCAAAAACCTTTCCGTTGCCATCAGATGGCAAGCGAATTGGACGAAGAAAAAGGAGAATAGAAAAAAAGAACAGAAATAACAATATTGCAATAAATCAGCGAGCCGGGAATGTCTCGCCAACTGCGGCAAAGTCCCCACAAAGAAATTTCCATCCGCTCAGTACATATTTGCTAAGTCGACACACAGTTTGCCAGCGCAAGAGGAGGTTTGGTGTGGTCTCTCCCAGCGCGCAGCTCAGCTTACAAGCCCCGAGTCACTGCGGCCAGACGGTGCTAATGTTCACTGTCACAGTTTATAAACTCCGGGTCGCTTTTGCTCAGACGGTGCTCGTAATCTCTGTCTCAACACGACGCGACTTGCAACCAACGTCACCGGCGGCTAGACGGGTAGAAGCCCACTATAATTGTATCCCATAATTTAGACCCAAAAGTCACTGCAACAGCCCTAATGCTAACCATCTCACTACGATTTATACTCTAATCATCCTCGCGGCGTTAATGTGTTCATTACCGCATCGCTTCTGGTTTAACTGTCTCCAGTCACTATCAAGGCCCCCTTAAAATCGCTATCAACACTTATCACTCCTTAACGACCCGGCAGTGAGACGCCCTGTGATTCACCTCAGACTAAACGGTGTCAGAGCACACGCCCGGGACCGTCGATGCCGAATCCGGAGCATCACTTTCCCGTAGCGCGCGCGATGCCCCGCGGAGACGTCATGAATCCTCGGGTCCTTCTGCGGCCGAACTCCGAGGCCCGGAACGCCGGAAGAGATGCAGATGCAGGCGTGGGGTTTTCGACACCATCATTATTGTTTTCAGTAAAACAGTCAAACAGAGAAAGGGAGAGACAGGCAGACAGACAGACAGAGAGCAACAACAAATATTAACATCATTTGAAACTTGCTGCATGACTCTCTTTGTAAAGACGCAGTGCTTCATCTTGCAGAATGAAATCTCGGCAAAACCACTCAAACCACGAAAGGCATTTAACTTGACAAGCCTCCATGCCTCGTCAGAGGGTACAGAGAGAACACCCAACTTGAAAAGAATTAACACATAAATCACCTAATACACAAGTTACTCCATGACCATAACCGAGGAGACAATAGAGAGAGTCTCTTCATGAATTTCTCTTTTTTTTCTCACGGTTCAAGCAAGTGTCTTAGTAAAAATAAAATTCATAACAAAATAAATAATAATAACTAGTATTAAGATAAATTAACACAGCTAATTTATAGAGGCCAATAGCAATGTCATCAAAGATTGGTTAAACAGAATATCAGTATCAAGATCAATGGAATGAATTTCTTTTTCATTGTAGAACGTGAATGTAAATGCCATTAAACTCAGTTAATAATAGTGAGTAAATTAACATCAAGAATGATTAACAAAACCTATGTAAACCGACTACTGTCAAGATTAATAGATAAAATCGGTTATTATAAGGCAATTTCAAAACCAATAATGGTAGAAAAGGAACTTGAGATATCAAGATTAATTAACAAAAGCGATTAAAAATGCTTGAGCAGCGACCGTGGGCGGCGGGCGGTCCGGTAGCAACATTTGCCAGTTGTAATGGATCCCAGGCCCCGGCCGCGCCTCGCTCCACTGGTTGATGAGGAAAAATGGCCACATAACGAGTATCGTGCGTGTGATCCCGGCAAAAATTGGATGTTATGTTCAGGCGTTTTTATCCCATCTTTAACTTTTAGCTTTTTTATTACTCGAAACTTCCTCCCACTCTGTCACCGCAGTCTATCTGTAGCACATGGTATCGTTTTCCCCCAAAGGGTTGGGGGTAACGCGGGGGCATCCCGTGCCTGGCGAAGGGGGGAGGAGGTGTGGGAGGAACCTCAGGCTGGGAGCGGCGAGGGACTGGAGGAGGGGAAGCCGAGGGAGTGGAGGTGGAGGGGGCAGAAGGAGCGATGGAGGTCGAGGGTCGAAGGAAGTGAGACTTGTAGGAGAAGGCGTGGGATGGAAGAGCGAAAGGAAAGAAGGCG
>NC_061853.1:13441694-13444194 GCF_019202785.1 Penaeus chinensis | reverse complement strand
CTGTATATATATGTATGTATAGATATGTGAATACATATTGTTAAGTAGAGTAGTTTTATAATCAACTTCTCAAGTAAAGGAATTGTTTTGAGTTTGCCTTTTCATATGGATCTTGCATTGTTGTAGTAATGAATAGAAATATGCATTAACTGTGCAGTTTATTTTTGCAAGAATCTAATAATTATTATTCAAATTGATAATTACAAAATGCTTAGAAAATAAATATTATCATAATGGAAAGAGTTGTCAAAGGTAAATAGTTTTGACCCAGCGGACTCGAACAGGAACTTGGTGGAGGTGAGACGCACGGTCTTGTGGTATTTTTGTTTTTGGGCTGAAAATTAGCTGTAAGTTTGTTTACCTCAGTACTCTGTTTCCAACATGATTACATGATATATAATATGTAATGTGGTGTATTTGGAATTGGATATTCTGTTAATTTGGTGTCTAAAAAGTGACCGGTGTTTGGGTGATGCCCAGAGTGATCGCTTGTGATATGTCATGAGATTTCTTTTTTTTTGTGCAGCAATGCCGTTGCCTTTTTATAGTGATTGAATTGCTTGAGCTGCCCAATTATTTAAATAATGTTCATTGAAAATCAAAAGGTGTTTCACATTCATTTTGTTTTATAATACTTGTTGGCAGTTGCCAAAGTGTAATTAATTTCTTAATAATACATTATAAGCATCTACTATTGTTTCATATTTCCACATATTGCATCCTTTGAGTTATCCAATGGGATTAAAATATATTAAGTGTATGGAGACAGAATTGAAGATATGAAAAGTGACTAATAGTCTGAAATTACTCAAAATTAAATTCTCATTAGAACAAGAGAAACAAACTATTTGTATTTTGACTTTATACAGTAATAATTGTCATAGCATGATTTAATGTTAAGTAAGTGAAAGTTGAGAACAAATTAGAAATCGTGAGACATTTGAAAGATAATAATTATCCTTTGTTACGAATGTTAAAGATTTGAACTTAACCTGAGAAGTTTACAATTAAATTTGTTCTTTACCAGTTTTGATTAATCCCCTAGTTGAGTAAAGGCAACTCTCCATTAAGAGAGATTTAGTTTAGCAAGGAACTTGATTGTAACTATATATATATATATATATATATATATATATATATATATTTATATATATTTATATTTATATATATGCATATATACATATATGTAGACTGTATATACATACATGCGTATATACGTACACACATACATATGTATCTGTATATGTGTATATGTATATATACACATACATATGTATATATACACATATGTGTGCATATATACATACATATACATACATATACGTGTGTGTACGTCTATACGTATATATACACAGTATACATATATGTATATATGCATATATATACATACATATAAAAACATATACATATATATACATACACATATATATGTGTACGTATATACGAAGATGTATATGTATATATGTATACATATGTATATATCCATATACAGTATACACATATATATATAAATATATATACATATATATACATATATGTACATATGTATATGTATGTATATATATGTATATTTATGTATTTGTATATATATGTATATTTATGTATTTGTATATATGTATAAATATCTATGTATATTTATGTATTTATATATATGTATAAATATCTATGTATATATGTGTGTGTGTGTGTGTGTCTCTGTGTGTGTGTGTGTGTGTGTGTGTGTGTGTGTGTGTGTGTGTGTGTGTGTGTGTGTGTGTGTGTGTGTGTCAATATATGTATATATGTATATATATTTATATGTATGTATATATGTATTTATGTATATATGTATATATGTGGACACACATACATATATACATATATATACATATATATTTCAATGTATATATGTGTGTGTGTGTGTGTGTGTGTACATTAATATGTATATATATAATATGTATATATATAATATGTATATTATATATATGCATATATATGTTTATGTATATATGTGTGTGTGTATATATATGTGTGTATATATACACATATATACTTACATAACATGTATACTTATACATGGACAGGTGTACGTAGGTGTATTTATACATGTATGCACGCCTGTGTGTATTTATGTATGTATGTATGTACGTATGTATATAAATACATGTATGTACGTATGTATGTAAGTCTGTATGCATACATATGTACGTGTCTTCATACACAGACACCAACCTTTGCTCAAAAGTAATTTCTTCAGGACTAAAAAGGCGCGGTCTCGTTTCCCCGCAACAGCATTCAAATGATCATTTCAGCGCAAGTAGACGAATAAAAAATCGGGCCGCGCTCCCTGCTCGCGCTCGGCGGCCGCGAGCTTACCACGGTCAGTGTCAGCTGTGAAAAGGAGGTGTAGGATTATGGATGTAAATGCAGGAAGTTCTTACCGATGTTTAACTTGCTGCAACATATGTAAATGGTAATGAATATTGTAAGAGATGGCGACGGGAAGGAGGGGAGACGAGCG
>NC_061853.1:13434194-13436694 GCF_019202785.1 Penaeus chinensis | reverse complement strand
AGGCGGACCTCGCCCTCACGCGGAGGCGACGGGCGGGAGAGCCAGCCAGAGGCCGAGGGGAAGGCTTGGCAGAGGCGAAGGGCAGGCGAATCAGAGGCCCGCGAAGGCGCCAGGAACATGGCCCACTGCCTCGCTCACCTGTGGTCTCGGGCCATAAATCTTGCCGGCCACTGGTTCAGACACGATCGCCATAATCAATGGCAGTTGATAAGATTGCCGGCTGCGCCCGGGACAGCTGGAATGAGGCTGTCGCGGGGACGAGAGAAATCGTGCGCTCTGCCCTCACTGGCTTCATTTGTTTTGGGATTGCTGTTTGTGGTTCTTTTCATTGTATTTTTTTATTACTCGTTATTTTATTGTCATTATCTTTGTTATTATTATTATTACTATTACTACTACTGCTGCCATGATGGTTGTTATTAGTATTAGTATTAATATTATTGTTATTGTTATTATCATCATCATTATTATTATTATTATTATTATTATTATTATTATTGTTATTATTATTATTATTATTATTATTATTATTATTATTATTATTATTATTATTATTAATTTTGTTACAACCCAAATTGTTAATGTCATTGTTATTGTTTTTGCTATTTTTTATTGTTATTCTTAGTAGTAGTGGTAGTATTGTTATAATTGTTATTATTATTATTATCATTATTATCATTACCATTATCATTATTATCATCATTATCATTATTGTTATTATTATTATTATCATTATTATCATTATCATTATCTTTATTATGATCATTATCGTTATTGTTATCATTAGTATCATTATTATTAGCATTACCTTTACTATCATCATTATCATTATTGTTATTTTTATTATTATCATTATTATCATTACTATTATTATTGTTAGTATTATTATCATCACCATCGTTATGATTTTAATATTTCGTTACTGATTCGCGTTGCATTTTTTTGTTGTTGTTGTTCATTGTTAAAATTATTACTACTATTACTGTTATCACTATTACTGTTGTTGTTTTTGTTGTTATTAGTATTGCTATTATTATTAATATTACTTTTCTTGAATCGGCTATCTCTTCTCTGAATTTGGGTATTGTCAAGTTTACACATTTCGTTTGCATTATCACGTACTATCTGTCAATGTGTAGTTAGTTTTCTTGATGTAAGATTTTGTCTTTTTATCATCGTTTTATTATTATATTTGTTCTTGCTCATCTTTCTCATATTAACTGTAGTCCCTCCAAAAAAAAACTAAAATGTTCATAATGCGGTAATGCTAATTGTCCAAATTTAATAAAATACATATCAATATTACACAACGACAGCAATTTGTGGATTTTGTTTAACTTGCAGCATGGGTAACACTGATTGGATGTGAACCCTTTGTGATAAAAAATGAGAGATTGAATACTATATTAACCTTCCAGAACTGATGAATAGATAAGCAAATACACGCACTTTATTTGGAGTGTTTGCTGGGTGTTAAATATCCTGGTAAAAAAATAAAAAAAAAAAGAGTTGTAAAGCAGGAGATTCCAACGCACATTAAGAAGTGATCTGGTACTCAGCCTCGTTCCCACGTATATTGTTTCCTTCAGAGATGATATACTTTAGAAGTCGTGATGTCGACTTCATTAGTCTCTACATACAGCACTCGGACCATTATCGTTAGCCTTACCAGCAGCGCCCGTGGTCAAGGCTTTCCAAAGGGCGTCCGCGAATTGTACTTACGTGCTACCCAAAGCTCTCGGCGGGAGTTTCCCGTCCTGCGTCTCCCTTGCGAGGCCGAGGGGCGAGTGCGAGTGCGATGACATGTCGGCCTCGCCTCCTATATGACGGCTCCCACTCGAAGCAGCCCAGGGCCAGAGCCCCTTGTCCTCCTCCTCCTCCTTCTCCTGCTCCTTCTCCTCCTACTACTACTCCTACCAAGCCCTGCCGGTCTTTAGAGAATCACTCAAGAGGCGAGAGGAAGATCAAATAGGATTCCCGTGGAGAACCATCGAGTCCCTCCTTGTGCCACGAGGAGTATCAGACTCACACTGGATCCTTGACTGAACAAACATTCGAGTCTCGCTCCTGACGTGAAGGAGGTTAGAGGCACAGCTGAGCCTTACGGTCATAAGTATGGAGTAAGCGCGACGCAGGGGTTATAATCTGCTATAATAACTCGTCATCAGGGAACATACATCAGTGGCCATGCTTAACAATTAGATGGGGTTGGAACCACTCTACAGTCCACTATGTGGCCTCCTGAGTACGACCTCCCTAACGACCACTCCTCAGCCCCACACAGCTCTCCGCGACTACTGCCTCGGCGGCTCCTCCAGGGACTGCTAGCGAGTGCAGGATCTGTTTATCCTGTGAGGTTGGCGGTTCAACATGGCGGATGTGCGTGACACGTGTTCGGCATAACGGGGTTGGGTCATACTCATCCCGCGGACCTGTCCACAATGTAGCGTTCGAGATCTATTTATCTGAACTAATTTATGGATGACTTATGACTTTTAAT
>NC_061853.1:13424194-13429194 GCF_019202785.1 Penaeus chinensis | reverse complement strand
TTTGTCATAAACACCGTCCTCCTGTAAAATTGAGCCCGGGCCCAAGTGGAATGCAGGAGACTGTTATATCCCCGCTGTTGTTTCCCTTAGTTTATTTTTCTTTGTTTGTTTTTTTGTTCGTTTTTGGGTATGGGATTTTTATTATTTTGTTGTTGTTGTTTAATTCATTATTTTTAGTATAACTCCCTTTGGGTTTTCCCAAATCTTGTTTTTTGTTTTTTGTTATTATTGTTTAAATTTATTGTTATTTTTCTTATTATTCTCTTTTTTTTCCCTAAAATTATTACAATCGGTATATTGTTTTGTTGGAATATATTATTTTTTACTATTGTTTTTTTTCCACTTATTTTATCATTTTCGGGGGTTTAATTATTAGTTTGTATTTTTGCATCATCGTTAGGGTTTTGTTAATTTTACCCCGTTTTATTTAATTTTTTTTGTTGTTGTTCTTGTTATTATATTTTTATTATTATTTTATTTATGATTATTATTATTATTTTATTATTATTATTATATTATATTATTATTATTTTATTATTTTTTATTATTATTATTTTTATATTTTTATACGTTATTTTTTATATTATGTTATTTTTAAATTTTTTATTTTTGTTATATTATTATTATACATCATCTTAATATCTTTTAAAAAATTTTTTCATTGTTATTTTTTTTTTTAAAATTTTTATTATACTTTCGTTTCCCTTATCACCGTCATCTATCTTATGTTTGTTAAATTTATTATTAGTTTTTATTATTTTTTTTTTTATTATTATTTTATTATTTTTTTTATTATAAAATATTATTATTTTTTTTATTATTATTAAAAAATTTAATATATTATTATTATTTTTACTATTATTTTATTTCATATTATTTTGTTATATATTTTTTATTGTTTTTAATATTATTTTATTTTTTTTTTGTTGTGATTTTCTTTATTACATCATCCTTTTTTTCTTTATTTTTACTACTCAGTCCCATCTGTACCCTATTTTACTTTTTAAGCTCTTGTCATTTGACTTACTTTGTATTTATTTCCCTTTTCCATCGCCGCTTTATGTCCCCATCAGAAAGAATTATTAGGTACACAGTCACAGGGGACGAAAATTGAATAAGTGGCGGATAAAAAATGTGAGAAGCCATTCCCATCGAAGGAAAAAACGATCAAAAAAACCAACGGTAATAAAGAAACCCGAAAAAGGCCAAGGAAATTGAGGGGGGGGGGGCGGGGGTGAAGGGCAGAGGGGGGAGAGGGAAGGGTGGAGGGGGAAAGGAGGGAGGAGGGAAAAGGAGGGGGGGGGCGAGGGGAGGCGCGGACTCGGTTTAGCGGGGTGTTGCTGTGGAAAAGGTGGAGTGGAGTGGAGGAGGAGGTAAAGAAAGTGGAGGGTGAAAAGGGGGTTGAGGTGGGGGTGGTGGGTGGGGGGAAGAGTGGGGGGACGGGGGAGGAAAAGGGGAAGAGAGAGAGAGGGGGAAGAGAGAGAGAGAGAGAGAGAAGAGAGGGAGAGAGAGGGGAGGAGAGGATGAGAGAGATGAGAGAGAGAGAGGAGAGGAGAAAAGAGAGAGAGAGGGGAAAGAATAGGAGAGAGGGAGAAAATAGAGAGGGGGAGAGGGGAGAGAGATAGGAGAGAGAGGGGAGAGGAGGAGAGAGAGAGAGGGAAAGGGGAGAGGAGAGGAGAGCGAGAGGGAGAAGAGGGGAAAGAGGAGAGAGAGAGAGAGAGGAGGAGAGAGAGAGAGAGAAAAAGAGAGAAGGAAGATGAGAGAGAGGAAGGGTAGAGGAGAGAGAAGGGAGAGAGAGAGAGGAGAGGCGAGGGAAAAGGGAGAAGGGAAAGGGGAGAGAGGGGAGAAGGAGAGAAGAAGAGAGTGAAAGGAGGGGAGAGAGAGGAAGGAGGAGAGAGAGAGAGAAAGGGGGAGAGAAAAGAGAGGGGAGAGGAAAGAGGTGGAGAGAGGAGAGGGAGAGGGAGGGGGGGGGGAGAGGGAGAGGGAGAGGAGAGGGAGGGGGAGGGAGAGGAGGGAGAGAGAGAGGGGAGGGGGGGGAGAGGAAAGGGAGAGAGAGAAAAGAGAAGGAGAAGGGGAGAAGAGAAAGAGAGAAGAGGAGGGGAGAGGAGAGTGAGGATTGAGAGAGAGAGGGAGAGGAGAGAGAGGGAGAGGGAGAGGGAGAGAGAGAGAGAGGGGAGAGAGAGAGAGAGAGGGAGGGAGGGGAGGGGAGGGGAGAGGGAGAGGGAGAGGGAGAGGGGAGGGAGAGGAGAGGGAGAGAGAGAGAGAGAGAGAGGAGAGGAGGGAGAGAAAAGAGAAGAGAGAGAGGGGGGAAAAGAAAAAGAGAGGAGAGTGAGAGATGAGAGAGAGAATGAGGAGAGGGAAGAGGAGACGGGGAGAGGGGAGAAAAGAGAAAAGGGGAAAAGGGGGGGAGAGAAAGGGGGAAATTTGAGAGAGGGGAGAGAGCGAGGGGGGGGGTGTTTGGGGGAGGAAGATAGGTAATGTAAGAAATACGGAGAGAGGGGAGGAAAGACGGAGAGAGAGGAACGACGGTGACTCCTGCGGCCTTTTATTTTACCGGTCTCTGACTCTCACTTATCACTACAGGTAAACTTTAAATGTAGATGCAGGCTCGGGTTCGTCCTCACCGTCCTCTTCCTTCACTCATTCCCCTTTCTGTTACCTCATGTTCCCCTCTTCCTTGTTTCCCTCCCCCCCTCTTTCTTACTGCCTCCTGTGGTAAATGCCCGTCAAGGCTTCGAGGTTGATCCTCGGAGCCTTTCGCGCGCCCAGGATCGGGTCCTCTTCACGGGAGATACAGATTAATAAAGTTGATAATTGATGGGGCTGCGGACCTCTACGTGTAATGGCCGTGTGTGATCCTGTCGCCGGGTCTGCAGGTTGTGGCGGCAGGAGGTGTCAAACTCATTCAATCTTCTTGACCGTCGTGGTTCGTCTCTTCTCAGGCGGTATCGTCTTGAGCGAAGGCCCTGACGAGTGAGCGAAGGACACGGCGCGGTGCCTGGGCTGTGTCTCCCAGTATTTGCTTAAGTATACATGTGCGTTATTTATTGTGATGTGTCGCCCGCAACCTGTACTTACGATGGCCCGCGTGAGCAGGTCCTGCGACTAGCATTTTTCGCCCGTCGCAGGACCACACGCTGGGTCTGGACTGATAAGGTGCGGCTCAGCCACGGCCTAAGCTCGCCGCCGCAGGACGCGCAGGGGGGGGGGCCCCTTTTTTTTTTATTTACCACGTGTATGTCTGTGTGGCCGCGCCTCGTGGCGGCGGCCACGACGTCTGCTCGTCGTCCTCCGGCCGCTAAACTCAAATTTAATCTGTAGATCTCCGCACGAAGCCTCGCCATATATCTCCCGCCCACCACATATAGATGTCCGTCCTGCCTTTAGGGCGCCTGCCTCATCTATGCTTCCACGAGGCCGCCCTTGCGACTGGGAGGGCCCACTTCGCTCAATCTGCCCATGTATTCAGCACAGCGCCGCCCGATAGGTTGCCCTTCATCTTGTTTATTTGGAAATGATTGACTTATCGTGCCCTTCTCACGTGTCGGAGGGCCCTCGCCACTGCCCAACCTTTCCGGCCGTGGATAGCCGAGGACGCTTCCAGCTCATCGTATGTTCGCGTCGCCGCGTCACTCGGCCCGTTACGAAGCAGCCGACGAAGTATAAGGTCACGGCTGGCCGTCGTCTATTGGAGGACACAATGCAGAACGAGTATTCCTCGGTTTTAAGATCGAATCACCATTGTAGATGACTATATATTATGAATGGATAGAGTCTAATTTCTAATAGAGTAAATTATAAGTAGTTGTTATTTAAGGCACTGATTTAATCTCCACTACAGCATATGTATGATGAGGTATAGATAGTAAACGACTGTAATTTATTGATAGTGGTTTATCAGTGAGGTTATGTAATAAGTAAGTAATATGAAATTCAAGAGATATAATAACTCGTACTTAAGTAAAGTGCATGAGCTAGGGAAGTGATTTTAGTCAAGAAGTGTGAGTTAAAGGTAGAAGAACGCTTTATCAAGTGGAGTTGGATTTTAGGTATATAGTCACTTGTTGTAGCGTTGTGGAGTCTTAGTGTGGCGAGGTAAGTGAATTGTTTTACATAACCGATTTTAGTTTATAGTTTCAAATAAATCTGCTACGTGGTTTTATTGTTCCTATAGTTGTATTTAAAAGTATGAGTGGATTTAAAGTACGAGTAGAAAGTAGTGACATCTTGAGGCGGTAAGTATAATATTTATGTTCAGTGATAAAGTAGTGATGTTGAAGTTAAAGACAGTGCTCCTAAGAGAGATAGGTGAAATTGGTTAGTAAACTAGTTAAAGTGATATTTTAAGGAAGTTATGGTGAGCTAGTGAAAGAGTCGTGTCAGCAGATTGAAGAATATGGATGATGACAGATTAGTGATGGTTTTTAGTGGATATTAGATGGTATGTTTGTTTTATTAGGTGGATTTAAATGTTTAGGTTTACTGTGGATGAAGTATTCACAGTGTCTAGTGTATATAGAACAAGAATTAAAGTGAGGAAGATATGTGGATGAGGCGATGGCTGCGGAGCTTCGTCGCGCCTTCACGCAAGAAGCTCGAGACATGAAAAATAGCCCGGTCCCGAAGTCATGTTACGCGGTTGTGAAAGAGAAAAGATTACTTTGGGAATACAGTGAATACACAAGAGCACCGCATAAAATGTATTGGTAATCAGTAGCGATAGTCGGCGTGAGGTGTTGGCGTGGCCGGAGCGCCGTCGAGGCGCGGCAAGGAGAAGGGTAAGTAAAACACCGTCTGTCACGTGTAAGCCATTTACGATCTTGGATAATGAGCCGCAGACTGTCGCCTAGAAAGGGGGGGATGGGGGATCGCCCGAAAGCATCATGTTAAAACGACTGCGGTGACATTTCAATGGTTTTTATCGTCAATATTTGCCACTTCTCAGGGCCAAGGCGGTCCCGCGTTTTTCGCCGGTGTGGAGCAGCGAGAGCGGTGCCCCA
>NC_061853.1:13391694-13394194 GCF_019202785.1 Penaeus chinensis | reverse complement strand
GCGAATGGTTGAAAAATGAGATGTAGAGAAGCTAGCATGCTGTTGCAGAGCAGTGTAAGGTAAGGTATTTGAAACGACCACAAGGAAAGTACTTCCCGAGACCAGTCGAGGACGAGCTTTTGAAGATGCTACCGCGCAACAGATACTCAAACGAAAAAAAATCGTTTCAGTATTGAGCTCCTTGGGGACTATGATATTACTTCTTTAAGTTGTGAAGTTATTTTTTCTCTACTACTTAATGCATTATTCACAAAAATAAACATTCATTGCACTAAATTAAAAATATTAAACACTCAACTGGAAAATATTAGCAAGCATATTTTTTATCATATATTCACATGGTGTGGAAGACTCAATGCATTCACATAGATTTCTTAAATTCAAATATCGAACACATGATTAAGTAACACGTAGAATTTTGCAAAGCGGCTAAGACACTGATCGACGCTGTCAAGTTTTTTTATCACGTTTGGGTCTCGATAGTATCGTAATCCACAGAAAAACTTAACACTGTAGTTATGTAATCTAAAGTG
This sequence comes from Penaeus chinensis, assembly GCF_019202785.1. Lineage (NCBI taxonomy): Eukaryota > Metazoa > Arthropoda > Malacostraca > Decapoda > Penaeidae > Penaeus > Penaeus chinensis. The sequence continues at coordinate 13,393,661 of NC_061853.1, read as the reverse complement.
CGTGTGTTTATTTATCTATTCATTTATTTAGTGATTTTTGTTTTAAGTGCAGAAGGTATGTATTGTACGTGGATGTTTCTGTTACCGAGCAAGCTGTATCCACTGGTCAGCATGGTTGCAGAACACCTCGGCGCAACTGCCAGCAACATAGGCCTGGCAGCTTCAACACAGCACCGTCATTCACAAAGACTGCCTGTCAGTCTTCACTTCCTGGAACGAAGTGTGTTTGAGAGCCTTTAAACGACAAGTTTTAAGACCGAATGGCCTTACATAAGATGTGGCGAGGGACATGGAGTTGTATTTTGACTCCATCCAGCTAGGGCCTGGTAACGCTGGGCGCCGGAGACTGCAGAAGGTGAAATCCAAACACCGGGCACCTTTCCGCTCACCTCCGTGCACTCTCGGCTTCTTGGACACTTCTGGCCAAACGCTCTTTATCACGCATGTCCAATTACAATCAGATTGATAAAGTTATCTCGCCCATGGCACCTCCTGGATCTGTTGGATCGGTAATCCTCGGTGATGTTTTGATGTCGATCTTCATTTGTTTACAAGATGGGCGGCCATGTTCGAGCCTTGAGGCAGCGCGGGCTCCGGAGCGTCTAGCGAGCTCGGCAAAGTCTTCATTACTGCAGACCCAGGCCGCATACCCCATCATCAGCCATGGTTTATGACTCTACAGCCACTGACGGACTCTCCCACTACCTCTGCACCACATGCCACGCGTCTCTGCCAATGGAAACCTCGGATGCATACGGTCCAACGGTATTCCCAGATTTTGATTGGTCGCTCAACTTGGACATAACTGACGCCTCATTCCACCCAATGAGATCTGTTATTGAAGGCTCGAGACAAGCTTGCTGATTCCTATTGGCCCCATAAAAATCCACCATGACTGTGGACGATCAACTTCCAAAATCAAAGATTGAGGAAACACTTCACAATTAAGATATGGTGATGTATTCCCGACGAGGCAGAGCTTTACAACCGGGCCAATCCAGGGTTTCAAATACACCAAATTTATTCTCTGACAGTTACACGCAAGTTCAGGGCAATCTAGCAGGACGTGCTTTCCTAAGACATCCATGGTGATGCCAACCATAGTACCTGCGACGGTCTTCACTCTCAGACATACGCGTTTTTTTTCTCAAATATTTTCCATATATATATATATATATATATATATATATATAGTGTAATGTAAAGAAATATGATTGGGTCAGGTGTGTGATTCATGTGCTGAGCTTACGTTGTGCTCCTTGATTTTTTTTTTTTTTCCGTAAAGCAAAGGTTAGATCGCAAAATCTAACAGAGAAACTAGTCTGTTACTGAAATCAGAGGAGATACAAAAAAGTTTTATAATAGCTATGCATACCAATTACTGTAACTGGTTTTACGAATGATAAGGCCATAGATCTCTTACGGATTATTTTGCTTCCTATAGAATTTTTATTGACCGTTTTATCGTATGATAACCATAGTTATTGTCTTTGGAATCATGCTTCATATGTGTCTGCTCAATATGTCTTATCAATTCCATATTAGTATAATTGTCAGTGTAATCTCTCTTTCCTAGCAGTTATTGTTTATTAGTATTACAATTTTCATTATTACTAACATAAATGCATCATTACTATTATGATGATCATATCATTATTCGTAGTAGAAGAAGTATCGTTAATAGTATTATTATTATCATCATTGTTGTTATCATTATTATTATTGATGATGTTGTATATTATTACTATTATTTTGATTATCATTATTGTTATTATTATCATTATTATCATCACTATTGTTATTTATTTTTATTATTATTATTTTTATTATTATTATTATTATTATTATAACTACTGTTGTCATCATCATCATTGTTATTATCACTATTACCATTTTTATTATTATAATTATTATTATTGTTTTTGCTTTTATTATTATTATTATTATTGTTGTTGTTGTTGTTGCTG
>NC_061853.1:13376694-13379194 GCF_019202785.1 Penaeus chinensis | reverse complement strand
GAACTCGAGGGCCCTCCCCCCCCTGCTATCTTTAATTCAACAGCCAAATGACAGCTTAAGGAGGTTCAGTTTGTCCCTAATGACCCCTCGTGGCACCCTGGGACAACCTACATTTTCCCCAAGGGCCCGACTCGGGCTCCAAAGGGCTAAGTGTTATCAGGGGAGAATAAAAGAGCCTATTGACGGGGATAATGAACCCGAAAGGGTCCTCTTAATGACGTAGATTGTGTATCTAAGAGGATATTATCAAGCACAAGCGATGAACCATATACCCTAGCAATAAGGCCCGGGTCACAGCTCCTCTTCCCTTCCCTCTTCGAAAGCAATAAATTGTACTTAAAATTTCTTAGGATCATCAACCAAAGCTGAAGGTAATAATCAGGGGAAAATTTTCAATATTTTTTAAACCCTACGTAATTCCACCCAAAATCTGGGCCTCGGGGGTTAAAATTTAAACGCTGAAAAAGGGCCGCACATAATTATCTCTCACTCATCTGCTATTTTGTGTCTCGTATTTCCTGTTTGTCGAGATGTTTTCTTTCGTGTTTTTTTCCGCCAATTCTTTTTCTATCTCTGTTTGTGCTTTTGTGTCCATTCTTGCACAAGTCTGCGTGTGCATGGATTTAATCTGCGGGTCGTCCTTCTCTCGCAATTTCTGTCTGTTTCTTTTTATCTCTCCCTCCCCCACCCGCTCTCTCTCACCCCCCCCCCTCTCTCTCTCTCTCTCTCCTCTCTCCATCTCTCTCTCCTCTCTCTCTCTCCCTCTCTCTCTCTCTCTCTCTCTCATCTCTCTCTCTCTCTCTCTCTCTTCTATCTTCTCCTCATCTTCTCTCTCCTCCTCTCTCTCTCTCCCTCGTCTCTCTCTCACTCCTCCTCTCTCTCATCTCTCTCTCTCTCTCTCTCTCACTCTCCCCTCCCCCACCCCGCTCCTCTCACCCCCTCTCTCTCTTCTCTCTCACTCTCTCACCTCTCCTCTCTCTCCTTCTCACTCTCCTCTCTCCTCTCGTCCTCTCTCTCCTTCCTCTCTCTCCTCTCTCCATTCTCTCTCTCTTTCATCATCTTCTCTTATCTCTCTCTCTCTCTTCTCCACTCTCTCTCCTCTCTCTCACCATCATCTCTCTCTCTCTCTCCTCTCTCTCTCTCTCCCTCCCCCACCCGCTCTCTCTCACCCCCCCCCCCTCTCTTCTCTCTCCTCTCTCTCTCTCATCTTCTCTCTCTCTCTCTCTCTCTTCTCTCTCTCTCTCTTCTCTTCTCTCTCTCTCTCTCTCTCTCTCTCTCTCTCTCTCTCTCTCTCTCTCTCTCTTCTCTTCTCTCTTCTCTCTTCTCTCTTCTCTCTTCTCTCTCTCTCTCTCTCTCTCTCTCTCTCTCTCTTCTCTCTCTTTCTCTCTCTCTCTCTCTCTCCCCCACCCGCTCTCTCTCACCCCCCCCCTCTCTCTCTCTCTCTCTCTCTCTCTCTCTCTCTCTCTCTCTCTCTCTCTCTCTCTCTCTCTCTCTCACTCTCTCTCTCTCTCTCTCTCTCTCTCTCTCTCTCTCTCTCTCTCTCTCTCTCTTTTTTCTCTCTCTCTCCCTCCCCCACCCGCTCTCTCTCACCTCCCCCCCCTCCCTCCCTCCCTCCCCCACCCGCTCTCTCTCACCCCCCCTCTCTCTCTCTCACTCGCCCTATCTCTCTCTCTCTCTCTCTCTCTCCCTCTCCCTCTCCCTCTCCCTCTCCCTCTCCCCTCCCTCCCTCCCTCCCTCCCTCCCTCCCTCCCTCCCTCCCTCCCTCCCTCCCTCCTCCCCCACCCACCCTTTCTCTCTCTCTCTCTCTCTCTCTCTCTCTCTCTCTCTCTCTCTCTCTCTCCCTCTCCCTCTCCCTCTCCCCTCCCTCCCTCCCTCCCTCCCTCCCTCCCTCCCTACCTCCCCCACCCACCCTTTCTCTCTCTCTCTCTCTCTCTCTCTCTCTCTCTCTCTCTCTCTCTCTCTCTCTCTCTCTCTCTCTCTCTCTCTCTCCCTCTCTCTCTCTCTCCCTCTCCCTCTCCCTCTCCCTCTCTCTCTCTCTCTCTCTCTCTCCCCTATTTGTCTCTCTCCTTGTTTTCTCGCTCTCCTTTTGTTCTCTCTCTCTTTTCACACACACACACACACACTCACTCACTCACTCACTCACTCCTGGAGAACTGAAATTGCATTCATATCGAGTTTCTTTCTGAATCCCAGGAAGGCTACAAGAGTCAGCTGGGCGAAGAGAATTCTGAAACCTTGCTTCATGATGGAGACTTACTGGAGACTGGAACCTAAAGCCGCTTCTTATTATTTTGTTATGATTTTTTACATATTCAAATTTGTTCATGTTAATTTTATATTTTGTTTGACTCCCGAGCAACAATTTAGAATTGAATTTGATTACGGCTCATGTTCTTCGGAATATTGAACAGACGCAGACAAGGGGGATGTATAGATTGTACTGACAAGTTCATTATGAGCATATATCATCTGTGAATTGTAATAATGGTATTATTTTGGC
>NC_061853.1:13366694-13371694 GCF_019202785.1 Penaeus chinensis | reverse complement strand
TAAGGCGACATCATTATCGACTCCAGACATGTTAGCCGAATATCGACCACGAGAAAGGATCAGCTCATATCTGCCGAAGAAAGCGAGGAGCGGCCAGTGGAGCGCAGTCCGGCCGTGGCTCGTCGGACGAGGAGGTGCCAGCAACAAACACAGAAACACGAGAAAATATATTCGGAGAAAAATAAAAATCGAGCCGATCCCACGAAACATGACAGCGAGGGGATCTGAAGAAATCCCAGCTCTGCAGGACGGCGCCCCGTCTCGGCTCGAGTCCCTGCCGGACCCAGGGATCGGAGGCCCAGCGCCGCCGCCATAAACCATCGATTCGGCGCCCCGTAGGCTCGGGCCCCGCGCTCGTCGCCCGCACCACAATATTCATTTAGATAGAGTCGTAAAAATGTCATAACCCCGAACGAGATGGTGGCTTCAGCATTGCAATGTTGTAAAAGTTTTTGCAGTGGAACGCAACTGGTCGTGAGACTGTTTGGAGCCCTCGGAGAGACCTCCTTCGCCTCCTCCTCCTTCACCATCACGTCCTTTTCATTCTTCCTCCTCCTCCTCCTCCTCCTCCTCCTTCTTCGCCTCCTTTTTTCGCTTGTGTTACATCATTCGCATCCCCCTTCCCAGGCCGCTACTTTTTATTTGCTTTCCTTCTTCGTCACATGCGAGTTACCCGCCGTTAATTAATTCCCCTTTCTTGTATCGCCTTTCACTTTATATTTATTTCTCCGTTTGTCTTTCACATCTTGACCTCCTCGCCTTCTGCTCTGCCCCCCCCCCCCCCCCTTTTTCTTCAACATCTTTCACTTTTTTTCTGCTGCTTTGCCTGATTCTCCTTCTCCTCCTTCTCTTCTTCTTCTTCCCCTCCTCCTCCTTCTTTTTCTTTTTCTTTTTCTTTTTCTTTTTTTTCTTCTTCTTCTTCTTCTTATTCCTCCTCCTCCTCCTCCTCCTCCTCCTCCTCCTTCTCCTTCTTCTCTTCCTCTACCTCCTCTTCTTCTTTTTCTTTTTCTTTTTCTTTTTCTTTTTCTTTTTCTTTTTCTTTTTCTTCTTCTTCTTCTTCTTCTTCTTCTTCTTCTTCTTCTTCTTCTCCTCCTCCTCCTCCTCCTCCTCCTCCATTTCTCCCTCCCCAATCCCTTTCTCATCTTCCACTTGATTTCCCTCCAATGTCGGCCTCGAACCCGAGCCTTGTTGTTGTCGGAGGGCGTGACCGAGGACTGTGGGTCGTGGAGGCCAATTCATTGTGTTTTAATGGGAAACGGTAACGTTGATCCCCCATTGAGACTTATGCCGAGAAATCACAGCTATTGTCTTACCACAGATGTTGATTTGCCTCCGTTATCACTGGTCGTTGTTTTTGTTGCATTTGCCTCGTTTAGCTGTTACTGTTGTTGTTTCTGTTTACGTTACGAGGCCTTTCGTCTTGCCACGTTGAGTCAGTGGAAATGACAAGCTAGAAAACATCCGACAGTGTGAATGACCCGGAGAGAATGTGAGAGAATGTTGAACTCCTTGTGATAAACACAAACCTCTTACCTTTTTTCTTTTTTTTTTCGATTATGGGTACGGAAAAGCAGCCTTGATCTTTAATCCATCTTGATGATTTTTAAAATGACATTATGGATTTTGAGGGATGAACGAGTGCCAGAAAAGTCTCGAACCTCTGTGGCCATGAGAGGGCCAGCAGTGTGAGGCGCTTTGAACGCCTTCGGTCCGCTGACTAATCGCTTAAAACTCCCTAGTCACTTTGAATCTTTGGAGAATTTTACCAAAATATATTCTTGGTTGTGTGCTTGACCCGCTTGGACTAGGCTTAGATCCGCCTCCCAAGTCACCTTGCTTGCTCGAATATCCAAGCAGTTTTAGATCACGTTAGGACCCCTGGGGTTAAGTATATGGTCAAGAGTCGTTTTGCACTTCAATTGCAGTTGCAAGGCGTTTGAAATTACCCGAGTGCTTTCAGATCAGTGAAGTGCCTCAGTTATGATTGTCGATGTGATCGGTTGATCTTTACCGGTTTTGCTTGAAGTCATAACTGTGATTGCTACCAAATTTAGTGTGGAGCTGAAATTATTATTGACAAGTCATCATTTTTCAACGTGACTATTGTTATTATTACTGTTATGATTATCATCATCATCATCATTTTACTTCTGTTATTATCAGTAATGTTATTATAGTCATAACAATCATGATTTTCATAACATCATTATGTATTAGCATTTTGATATCAGCATGACATGGAAAGTCGAAAAAACACACAAAGATAGGCAATGGGACCATCTAAACTGCAAATCTAGGGGTTACTTATCATTGATTGATGATATCTTTGTAAGGCAATGTCTCCGGAGTCATTGTAACTTGGACACTAATATTCTAACGTCAGTTCTCCATTATGCCGAGTCAAGTAGCCGTAGGATATCGGGAACGGAGAATTTCCATCGTGCTTCCCTCTCATTTAGCCGCCATTGAAAGTATGGCTACGAGAGTGTGTTTATGAGACGAAATGGAGGCCGAACGCTCGAGAGTTGGTTCAAAATGTAGAGTTAGGTGGACTTCTTTGTTCTCATGATAATGGAACTCATATACCAGTTGTTTTCAAAAGGTATCCGACTATAATATTTGTGGGTAAACAAACGAAGCTTGGGAGACGTGGCTTGGTGCATGTATGTAGCCGTTCCTAATGCACATGCGTGACTTTCTTTCCACCTGCAGAAGCTGTTAGTCGACAGCAATCTACCGATAAGGATGAGTGAGTGCCGTCGGATTTTCGTTTATGACAAAATGACGGTAAAACGAAAAGCGATACTGAATCCAAATTTTGAATTTAGCTTGGGGATTCCCACGTCGAAACGATCCGCAAAATTCAACAGGCTTTCGGGGACCAAGCAAGGGCACCACACATCATTGTAGAGTGAAGCACGTTCTGGTAGGGCTTCAACAACCCGAAATGAGATCTGCATTGATCAGTTGAGGACCAAGGTCACCAGAGTCCTCAATTGGTCAATGACGATCTCATTTCGGGATGCCGAGGGCCTACCAGAACGGCACTCACTTACTCAACCCACCTTTCGGCAGTTTGCTGTCGACTGAGAGGTTCTGCAGGTGAGAAGAAATTCACGCATGTGCATTAGAAATGTCTACATACATGCACCAAACCACTTCTCCCGAGCTTCGTTTGTTTACGCACCAAAAAATCAAAGTAGGTTTTTTTTATGAAAACACCTCGTATACATACGCACGCGTACATCCATACACACACACATACACATACACACACACACACACACACACGCACACGCACACGCACACGCACACGCACACGCACACGCACACGCACACGCACACGCACACGCACGCACGCACGCACGCACGCACGCACGCACGCACGCACGCACACACACACACACACACACACACACACACACACACACACACTGTATATATATTAACAATTAATCTCTTATTTCATAGCAGCTGGAAGTGTAGTAGATGTTTTTTTTCTTTCTTTCTTTCTAAACGAGGTTCGGACTAAATCCTTGAAAGATCTTAACAAGAAATGTTCCCATTACTTTCAGGGACGAATGCAAGAGACAACACAGCTAAAAGTTGGCCGTTCAGTAACATCCTTCTCAGTGAAATCAGCAGAGAGTTGTACATTCACTTCGAGTCCAGCAAAATTAAGGGCCGCGTCTCACTACTCCGTCCAGCGAAAGAATTTTAACTGACTCATCACCATAAGAGAGTTCGCGCCGCCCACTCTGCTTGCTGATTCTCGGGGAAAGAAAAGAAAAGAAAAGAAAAAAACAGAACAACACTGTTCTTTACGTCAGTCACGAACAATCGGTATGGTGGGCAGCTCAGTGTTCATTCATTCTCCATTGTTACGTTACGCCCTTCAGAATGTTCACAGACACAAGATGGAGGAGTTATTGGCGAGTTCTCTTTGCCAAGGTAGTTACTCACTGAGTCAGCCATAAGATCAGTCAGCTCATACTCACATACTCAGTTCCCTGGGCTCTGGAGACTGGCGTAATTGGCGTCATAAACGAACAGTTACAAAAACGTCAAGCTTCTTCGTGTTGCCAGAGTGACGATAAACTGCTCTCTTTCTCTCTCTTTCTCCCTCTCTCCCTCTCCCTCTGTCTCTCTCCCGCATCGCGCTCGCCTCTCGGGGTAGCTGCTTTATCTGTCCTGGCATATCTCCGGTTGAGCGATAACGTTAATCCTTGGAAAGAACACAGGTGGACATACCGTGAGGAGGATCAATAAAAAGAAAAGAGAGAGAGAGAAAAAAAAAGATGGACTCCTACAAACCGACCGCTTGCACCATGCCAACGAACCGTGGGTGAATTCCTGTAGGATTTCTGACAAGAGCCTCTAAAGGAAGCCTCAGGACTCTCAATTGAAGGTTTATAAGACTCGACTCCTGCAAGGCACCTGTTATCCTCCGTAGGTCCATTATAGTCCTATCCTCAACGGACATCCCCCGCGGGGACGGGCGGCTGCTAGCAGAAGGGAAGTGCCAAGACCGAGGTAAATCTTCACAAGGAGCGTCTCGGACCGGCCAGCCACGCGTCCTATCATTAGTCAAAATAAATTCATCGCTCGGTAATGTCTTCTGGAGCGAGATGAAGTGCCCAGAATAAAACGCGGAATTTGGAAGCCGAGCTGAGGTGTCTCCCGGGAGTCAAATGTTGTCGTTGTTGAACAAAATACACATGTCATTTTCTTTTGAAGTCCTCGACATTTTTCACATTTTCCTTTCGTGCAGGAGTATATTGATTACCATACCTATTATTGTCATTTGAATTGCACATTGCTGCCGAGGACGCTGAGCTAAATGTAAATTACTACCGACAAGGCTCGCTGCTGCGCCACCGCCACGGAAATTTTTTAGACCGTTTCGAATACTTCGGTTTTGTTTGGGATCACTCGTTGTGGGAAACGCGGACAACCCCGCAGACAGCGCCGCGACTTCGGCTAATCGCTCAAGACACTTT
>NC_061853.1:13341694-13346694 GCF_019202785.1 Penaeus chinensis | reverse complement strand
TCTGATGCAACTGTAATGAAAGTGATAAGGAAAACATTTCAGATAATATTGATGGTAAGAAGTGTCCTAATGGACAACAATGACACAAATATGAATGTTATTTATGGTAATTGTCACAATTATGGCATGGTTGTTAATGGCGCTCCGTTTTTCTCTTTACAGCGTCGGCATCGCGGAGTAGCGGAAGGGTTGGCAGCCCTGGGTGCAGCCCTGGTGGTTCTCCTCTCATGCCGTTTGGCCATCATGGGCTCGCAGCCTCCGGAGTTCTCCCCGGCAGATAACCCTGCGGCGGACTGCGACTCCCCGGCGGTGCGCTCCCTCACCTTTTTCTTCCTGCCGGCGTTCAACGCATGGCTGCTGCTGTGCCCCTACACGCTCTCCTTCGACTGGTCCATGGAGGCCATCCCCCTCATCACCTCCATCGCAGACCCGAGGAATCTGGCCTCCTTCGCGCTCTACGCCGTGCTGGCCCTCCTGGCCATGACGGTGCTGCTGTCGCTGCGGCGGCGTCGCCCCGGGGAAGACGCAGCCGGCGGCGAGACCACGACGTCGGGCGACGTGACCGTGATGGGCCTGGCTCTCATGCTGCTGCCCTTCCTGCCCGCCACCAACCTCTTCTTCTACGTGGGCTTCGTCGTGGCCGAACGCATCCTGTACATCCCGTCCATGGGTGCGTGTCTCCTGGTGGGCTGGGGCGCCCACCTTCTGCACGCACGCGCCCGCACCGCCCGAGCACGCCGCCTACTGCACGGGGCATTAATTATCCTATTTTTGCTCTTCGCCGCCCGCACGTGGAGCCGCAACCGTGACTGGGCAACGGAGGAGAACCTTTACCGCTCAGGCATCGCAATCAACCCGCCCAAGGGTAAGTTCTCCCACCACTTGCCTTCCCACCTGCGGCACCACTGCACAGCTCCTATGCCCACGCCGCTCGGCCTTAGAGCGCTCTCATCCTCCAGAAACACTTACATTCTTTACACCCTTCCAGGATTCTCCAAAGCACTCCTTCTCAGTCAGTGCAAAGCCACCCGCAGGCATCCGCAAACGAAAGTCACCTACCAGACGCCCCAACCTCTGTCCCGGTCCCTTGCCTTCCCTCAGACCCCTCCCCCCACCGCCCACGATTTCTCCCAACCTTCCCCTTCCCCAACGGCACGTTGGAGCCCCTCTCATCGTTCAGGAAGCTGTTGACGGGGATCTATCTGGCCCATTACACTATCTCCCTGACCCTGCACTTAAGGGGATGGCTGTGATTTCCATCGGCGTGGCAAGGCCTCAGCGGGCGCGGGCGGGTTTGCTTGTTTCTCTCTTCGTGGTTGTCTTGCCTTTGGTTAAGTTGCGCGCGCCCGTGTGCGTGAGTGTTTGTCTATGTGTGCTCTTGCGTCGTATTTCCTTTTAACAAACAAATGCCAGATTATAAAAGATAATATTATATTATCACGTTTTAGTTTTTTATTTGTTTTAGAGATCACTTACATAATATTCCCAGTATTAAAAAGGAAAGAAACGCAGTATTTCTTAATTCCAGCCTTGACCTTTTTCTGGAAGCGATCAAAGAAAAAGATATGACTGACTTTTTTTTTAATCAGTCATTTTCTTTTTGAAAGAATGACATTGGATAAATCAGTACTGACTTCTGCTCAATCGTCCCCATGTGTCCTGCTGAAAATTTGCAATGAAATTATTGAAAGACGACAATAGCGTTTTTTTCTTCCTCGAATAACATGCCCAGGAGTCCTTATTTGTGTGGCCTCCTTTTTGCAGGGCAATCACAATAGAACTAGTGCCCCATATGCCAGCCATATGGAGCCTTTACCTGTGCCCGTCCCTGAACACAGCTGACGAGCATGCCGGCACTCGCGAGCAGATCAGCTGAGCCACAACCCACAGCGAGACGCAACGGGTCCTGGACCGTTTTAATTGTTCCCCTTCGTGATATTCTCATAACTTTCTCATCTGATGTGTCTGAAGCATTTTACTTTCTCTTTTTGCGCTTTGGAGTGAATGCCAAAAAATGTGTCATCGTTCCGGCTAGCACAGTCAACTCCCTACACCGTTTGAAATAATTCGCGAAGAATGTAGTTTCTTTCACCGACCAGAGTAATTTCGTGAGAGGAAGCCACGGTCAAGGCCAAGGCACGGGACGAGCTCCTCGCCGCGCGGCATTACGAGAAATGAACGAAATGAAACAAACGAGTCCGCTTGTGTTGACATTATTTCATTAGGGACTCTTTGCATAATATGATTAAAGATTTAATCTGGGGGGCATAGTTTTTAAAAGCGGCTTCGGCACTTCCACGTAGTTTGTTTTTACCCTAGGGTTCTTTAAACACGTATAAACAATGCCTACGAGATCGCAACATATAAAATAAAAAGCCTCGGGAGGAACTCCTTCTTAATGAGATTCGATCATTAGGTTTATCTTTTTTCCTTCTTCCTCATTCCCTTTATCAACGCCGTTCTCGATACCCGGAGTGTGTGATGTCTTTTAAATTACACATTTTATGCGGTGGCAGCAACGAGCGACAACTTCTGAGTTGCCGGTTTTGTTGTCTTTTTTCCATCTTATTTCTTATTCCGTACTGTCCCTTTATGGTATACGACAGTGCAGAGTCTGAAACGATTATCACGCAACGGCTGCCAGAACTCCCTGCCGCCAATAATGCTAAAATATGAGGAAAAGATTGCGGCATCAAAAGTCGGCGCCAAAACAATCAGACGAAACAGTCAAGGAGTTCGGGTAACTAGCTCGAAACTGTCCGTCCTGATCTCCTGAATATGTCTCCGGGCGAGGTGCAACGCCATCATCTTCACAGCTACCAGCATGACTTATTCCAACGGCAGCAGCCGGAGCAGCATTGCCATCCTCTTCGACCACCAGTTCCGCTCCATTGTCTATCTCCCCGCCACCTCCTGTCGCTTCGCCAACGCCTCGCGACCACTCGGTTGTCTCCACTGTTGTTTTCCTTCTGATCTCCTTCGAAGTTTCTCCTTTTCTCGTATCTTTTTTTCGCAGTCGTCGTACTAGTTCTCATTTTTGTGCTGACATTACCACCATCGTCGCCATATGTATCTCCATAATATAACTTCGGCCTCATCAGCCCCATCACCCCCTCGACCTTCTTGCGTCCGCGACTGGACACCAATCCGCCGAAGTCCCGAAGCTGCGCCGAGTCTGTCTGAAAGTAGAGGCTCGTAAATTTCGTGTCGGCGGCACGGACGGCGAGGAGTTAACTACCGGTTGAGTGCCGGGCCGGTTCGGCGTGGCAACCTGTCGGAAATTACACGTTTATGAACTCTTGAAATTCAGAGAACAAGAGGCGTTACTTCTCTGATTTGAATAGCGATGGCAACAGTCACGCATAGGGACAAATGTATGCAAAATACTCGTCTACACTCAGGGCTCTGGTACCTCCACGACAACCTCTGGTCGCCGCCTTAACCTCTACGATCTATCGTCCACCACAATCCTCCGTGCCTGCCGCCATCGTAACCTTCTCAACCACCACAACCTCTAACCATGCTGCAACCTCTCCGCCCTGGCCGTTACCTCAGCTCCCACCCCCTGCTATATCCCGCGCATGATTCTTCTACTGTAGTAGCGGCGTGGCCCCGGGCACCCTCCGTCCCATGAACCGCGACTCCAGGACTACTTTATTACATATACAGTGCTTTCTTCTCCCTCATAGAGCACCTCCACCCTGTTCGGCATCTTCTCTCTTTTTTTTTCTTCTTTCCTGTTTTTTTTTTTTTTTTTTTTTTTTTTCATTTAGAAGCACGCGAACATTATCGGACAGCGAGTATGCAATATCGTAGATTTATATTCCTGCGTGATAAAGGTAAATCAGATTTTTTCTTAATCTGAGTTTACTTTGGTTCTTTTTACACTCAGCTACCCAGGTTACTAGGGCGCGTGGTAGCCAGCATGTAACAGCTAATGAAGTTGAGTCTGGAAGAATGCAGCGGGCATTAAAGTGCATTCAGCTGCCAGTCGGAGGCCCAGATTCAAACCGCTCTAAAACATGAGAATACATTTGAAAGCATATATGTCTGAAGACTACGACCGGTGGGCATTCCCTTTGACAGTCTAATGGCGACATGTAACCTATAGATATCATTATTTGATCGGCCAGTTGGTCATATTTTCCAGATCAGAAACTGTTTTCTTTTCTTTTTTTCATTGCGGTGCTATAGTCGAGACCTGTTATGCAAACATGGTGTTGGGAGAAGGACGTGCGGGGCGCGAGGTTGTCATGTTCCCTCCCTCTGTGCCGTGGGTCCACGACCATTTTTTGGCTATGGTGATTATCATACCATTATAGAAGTCATAAAATTTATAATTGATTTAGCATAATTTTAGCTAATAATAGGAAGCCATGTGCAGACAGCTTCCATGTTGGTCCGGGCGGGAGCTAGACTATAAACATTAACGACAGCTCGCCTGCCACGCAACACAACAATTACTCGAGCAGTTTGCGTGCTGCGGCTACCCGCCATCACCTTAACTACCAACGACTTGTACGGCCGTCCACCCTGCTGAAACTACCCTGCTGCAGGCACCTGGCGGCAAGAAAGGAGATGCCATCAGTCAGGCCTCATTAGGGGTGATAGCTTTGAGTTATGGCTAAGTAATCCCTTTTCTCTTTCTTTCTGCATTGCGATTCACAGAGATCTCTTTAATCTTGTTCATTGTCGACCGGAAACGTGTGCGAGCTTTTAATGAATCTATTAGGCCATTTCATAATTAATACGGCTCTCCAGGTCATTCATCTCCTCCCCGTTAGGAATCATGAGGCGTTGCCTTCGGCTGCCCTCGCCTTCCGACCCGGCGTGCCGGGCTCGGCCTCGGCCCTTCCGGTCGGCTGATGGATGTCCCTTGCAAAGCTCCCGCTTTAAATTCGGCCATCAGCTCACACCATACGCAGGGGGGATCCTTAAGGGGTTTTACAGTGCCATAAAATGCCCTGCCCTCCCTCCCTCCCTCCTCCTGCCTCCTCCTC
>NC_061853.1:13314194-13316694 GCF_019202785.1 Penaeus chinensis | reverse complement strand
TCTTTTTTTCAAGAAAAAGCACCCAATAAAGTACATAACTAGTCTGTCTAATATTTTGTTTATTTTTGCGGTTCGAGAAAAAAATCCCTCGGCAACTTGCCAAGGCTATAATTAATTCCCGTAGTTTTCTTTTACCAAAAGTTTTCCCCGCTCACTTTATGTTATTTTCCTTGTTTCTTAGGAATGGAGGATTTACTAAACCATTTCCACCATCATCGTCCTCTCTCGCGCATTGATGTTTTCTTTTCTTTGCATCCGTTTCCTACCATTTGGTGTTCTGTAATCTAATGGGTTCAGCTTATTCTTCTCACTTATTTTTGTTCTCTGTGTTTCCTTTTGATGTGTTCTGAGAATGTTTATCCTCTTCTTGATCTTTCTCCTCCTCTGCCTCTTCCTCTTCCTCATCCACTTCCTTTATCATCTTCCCATGTCTTCATCTCGTGGCAACTGTTTCCAGTTTCATCTCTGCCGCCTGTCCCCATATTCCCATATCCGCCACCTTGCATGTTCCCTCTCCGCCTCCCTCTCAGCGCAGCAGAAGGCGCAGTGTGGCCTTGGGTCTGAGAGGGCGAAGGACACGTGACTCGTCCTGGCCATTACCGAGCCAGGTTAATCATACACTTGTCATCGAGGTCATTGTGTATGGCTGGGAGAAGTGTCGGCCCAAAGGACGGCGTAAACTTAGAGTCCTTTAGGGTCCCTTCCCCAAGCAAACGTCGCGGATTTTCGACCGTAAGCGTCCTCATGCAGGAGGCGGGCTACTTTCCCGGCGCCCCGACTGTCAATCCTGTGGTATAAATTCTAGGGCTGGATTCAAGTTTTTTTTTTCCGAAGACGAGGGCGCACAATGGAATCCTTTAAGATTCTAACACACGGCTTGAGAGTAATGATATGAAAGCGGTTGGACGCCGGGGAATTATTCCCCCGGCAAATTTACCCCTTCCCCCATCCCAGTCCACCCCACCCCCATTTGAATGTAATTTCAAACGTAATAATCCATCAGTTCGCGATCCTGTTACAACATCGCGGGCTTTTGTTTATTCGTATATCAAAGGCTTGACAATGTTAAGTTTCCGCGAACCCAATTGTCCGATTGTCTGCTCGCTCTTGACGGTCTTTGTGGTCCCCTACAGGAAGTCGCAGTTGGTATCTTCCACACTTCTGTTTATACCCCTTCAATTAGCGTCCTTCTCCGTCAACGTCTTCGCATCCCCCCCCCCCCCCCCCCCCCTTTCTTTGTATACGCGTTGAGGGCTCCTGGCGGTGGCGCGCCCACAGTGAACGTTTTGGACTTACAGAGCTTTTGCGTTAAGTATCGAGAGCATTAGGAAAAGATTAACACAGACGCAGATGAAGAAGAAAACATAGAGCGATGTATATATTTATATATATATATATATATATATATATATATAGAGAGAGAGAGAGAGAGAGAGAGAGAGAGAGAGAGAGAGAGAGAGAGAGAGAGAGAGAGAGAGAGAGAGAGAGAGAGAGAGAGAGAGAGAGAGAGAGAGAGAGAGAGAAAGATAGAGAGAAATATAGAGAACGAAGTAAAAGAAAGAACGAGAGTAATTCTATAGAGATTAAACCATTGTATAAACAGCTAATGCAGAGACGAAGAGAGGAATTTCGCAGTCGTTTCCCGCGACCCAAAGGATCCAGCGGGCGTCGCGTCGCTCCCGAGTGACAGCAAGCAGGTCTCCTTAATGGGCGGGAAGGTGTCGCCGCCCACGCACCTTCCTTGCACCGGCCGCGCTTCTGCTCGCATTTGTTCCTTGTGTGTGCATGCGTACATCTATGTATGTGTCCGTATATGCGTGTGGTTTGCATTGTGACTGTGTGTTTGTAGTGAATATTGCTTATTCCTTTTTGTGCGAGAACATATCTTCCTCATATCATATAACACACGCCCGTACATTCGCACAGCACCGCCCACAGCACCCGAAGACTCCGACAGAAGACTCGGAGCGCGGGCGGCGAGAGCTTGGCGCCCCCGCCGCCTGTGCCCGCCCGTCGGGGTGTGTCCGCCCGACCAGTCACACAACCAATACCGCCTGCGGCCCTATATATTTAAATTACATTTCGAGAATAGCCGACTCCCAGCCAGGCAGTTTTTGGGGCAGAAATTGGTGTAATTTAAAACAAATTTACCGCTGGTGGATGAGGCAATTATAAACCAATTTAGCATTAATATCAGCTCTCTTTCCTGTTGTGGCGACGAGTGTATGGGTCGCGGTCGTGGTGTCGTGCCGTAATGGGCCGTTGTCGGGCTCGGGACGCCGGCGGGATTCCTCTGGGTCCCGCTCCCCCCGACCCCCCCCCCGCCCCCCCTCCCCCCACACGCAATACAGGGGTCGATAACGTCGCTCGATCGAACGGAACGGTGTCAGTGCGCCTTAAGCGTTTGTATTTCGCTTTTATTCTCTTCTTTCAAATGGACCTCCCTGGGGTTGGTCTCTTTGGTTTGTGTGAATCTCTCTCTCTCTCTCTCTCTCTCTCT
>NC_061853.1:13309194-13311694 GCF_019202785.1 Penaeus chinensis | reverse complement strand
TGTATGTGTGTATATATATAATATATAATAGATCACACACACACACGCACGCACGCACGCACACACACATACACATACACACACACACAAAAATACATACATCATACAATTATACATGGATGTACACGAGTGCATACATATGTCTTCTTTTCGGAGGGGGCGCAGCCGTGGCCGCTATCCATCTTGCGGAGGCACAACATGCGTCAGCGATGCCCTCAAGTGATTGACGAAGGCATTATAATCTCCTTAAGTGGACGGCGCATGTTCTATCGTGGCCTTAAAAAGTTGAAGCACGAATTATCATGTATTTGGAGGAGGACGCCTTTCGGAGCCTTAGAACGTGCGTTCCAGAAACACGAGCTCTTGCCCTGTGGAATGTTCGAGGGGCGTCCGCTTCAGTTGCGATTTCGAGTCGTGAGTGATTCTCGTGTTGCCCACTAACCCTCTTCTCCCTCTCTTTCTCTCCCTTCCCTTCCCCCCCTCTTCTATTTCCCTCTTGCATTAAATAACTATTGACCTTGACTCGACTCGAGTGTGTCTGCACCCCCCTGTCTCCCCCTACCGCCCCCCTCCCATCCCTTCCCCTCCTCGCCCACGGAGCGATAACAGCGTCTTGGCTTAGTGCCTGTTGCCCACCAACCCCTCCCTTCCCCTCTCCCCAACTCCCCCCGGGGTCTCCAGCACCGCGTGGCTCCAGGACAGAACTCTTATCTCTCCCAGGGCGCGTCTCCGGGATGCCGAGGCTCCTCCTCGGTCTCCAGGAGGCTCGCTGGCCCCTCTTGTAGCAATGCCTGCGAGTGAGGCCCTGGGCTCTGGGGCGTCTGCGGGGACGGCGGCACGAGGGGGGGGGGGGGGTCGCTGGTGTTTGTGTCCGCTTTTTCAAAAGAACTGTCAGAAAAGGACAAGAAGGCATGATAATGAGTGTAATAATAATAATTACATAATGACAGTGGTGATGATATTATCAACAATAATAATAATTGCAATAACAATGATAGTAATACTAATGATGATGATGATACTCGTAATACTGATAATGATGATGGTGATTAGAGGAAGAAGAAAAAACGTACAAGACATAAGTAACATCATTTCCGATCTGCAGCAAAGCCTGCAAGAGACACCCCGTGCTGTCTTTCCTACCCTGACCCTGGCTCCCCTTTCTCCCGCAGGTCAGTTCCTGTCGGAGGTGGAGCGTCACGAGGCGGCGGCCGACCACTACGTGAAGGCGGCTCAACTGGCGCCGTCGGAGTACGAGATCATCTTCAACGCCGCCAACACGTTGCGTCAGGCGGGTCGCAACAAGCAGGCAGAGGATTATTACAGACAAGCGGTTCTCCTTAGACCTCAGGTAGGCTCAATGGTTTCCTTTTGCTTCTTGATGCGCGTTGTTATAACGTAGCTAATGAGGTTCTCAGCTTGGTTTAGTTCGACAAAGGATTATTTCTCAGGGAATGGAATATGGAGATAGTGTTTCTGTTTGGGCGACGCTGAGGGAGAGCTCCCTGCCGCAGAGAGCCTTCCCGAAAACTGGTAATATCAGGACTTCCGTTTTCTCCTAGGAGGCGACTTCTCACATGAACCTGGGCGCCATGCTGCACGTCAACGGCAAGCTCCTCGAGGCTGAGTCTAGCTACCTGGAGGCTCTGCGCCTCAAGCCCGACGACTCCATCACAAGGACCAACCTGCAGAAGCTCAGACACTTGTTGGCGAAGAAGGGGATCAGCCCCTCCAGATAGCCGAGTGACGCCCGTCGAGGACATCCGACCCCATAAAAGAAAGTAAAACGAAAAAGAAAAAAACTATTTGTGATAACCACGAGCAACAGCAGCGATGAGCGGTAGCGTTGCATGTTCTATTAATCGTTCTCGATGTGAGTGTGTGAGGGCTTCTCGGACGTGGAAGTCACGTGTCCGGTGGGCGGCGGCGGCGTCTCCGTCAGACAGTGGCATCCGGACCCTACGTCCGCGGGGATCGCTCAGGCCTCAGTCCTGAGCCTCGCTCAACACCGAGCCAAGGAGTACACTCGCAGGAGGCGGCCCGGCAATCGTGATGGCAACCATGGACTCAAGTTGCTCACCAAAACAGAATGCTCAAGCTCATCCTCGTCTTCAGGTCGTATTCAAGATGTCAGCCTTTCAAGTCCAGTGAGAAGATGGCCGTTATGAGCCTTGGCCGGCTGTTCGCCCAGGTCCACTCCCCTACTCACTACATAGCGGGAATGAGCCTAAGTGAGACGGTAACTCGGGATCATAACAGCCGATCTAGTCACAGCTAGAGAAGTAGGAACACCTCGAGGTTCATCAAGTCACCCCTGAACACGGCTCAAGGAAAAGGAGACCAGCGGCGGAGCGACAGAGTGGAGGCGGAGGTCCAGGAGGCCGAGGCTCGAGCGAGAGGCCCTCCAGTGCGCAGGCCGGCGGGCGCGGAGGGCGGACATGCGCTGCGGACCCTCCTCAGCGCCCTCGGCCGCGCGACGGATACGTCCGCGCATCACAAC
>NC_061853.1:13284194-13294194 GCF_019202785.1 Penaeus chinensis | reverse complement strand
TTTCTATTCCTCCTTACCTTGAGCACCACTTTAAATCACATATTTATGACTGGTATACCGATTACATAGTAACGAGTGTTGATCGATTCTCCATGAACATGACGAAAGTGGTCACTGATTACTACAACACCTGGGTCTGTCCAAAGAAAACCCTCAAGAGCAACAACTCACAACGCTCAAAACAACCTACGTGGGTCGGTTACCCTAAACTATTAAGGAAACAAAAGTGAGTTAAGAAGTTTTTTGATATCTACAAGGACAATACCCGTGACAACATAATTTAGTTTCTTATGGCTAACAAAAATCTACGGGAATTAAAAACTCACTTATACAAAAATGGCCTACTAAAACATCAAGTTAATATGAGAGTGCAAAATTGGGCCAGCACTACACAAACGGAGCTGGCAGGTATACTCCTTGCAACGTAATTCGTAATGTCTCGGGGCTCTGGAGTAGTTTTCTGTGACTCTCAGAGTGCTCTTCGGACAATAAATTCTTTCAAAGCAGGTGGCGATGAGGAAATTGCGAGTTGCATTAAGCGTAACGTAACTTGTGCAATAGAGCGTAATTTTAACATTCAATTTGTATGGATACCATCTCATGTTGGCATAAGCAAGCACGACCACGTCGACAAATTGGCGAAGGAAGCCTGTAGCAAAGATACTGTGAACATAGATCTTGGGATGCCTCTTGCTAGGGTTGCACATATATTGAACAGTTCTCATAAGGAAGAACTAGTAGATCTGACAAACACTCAAAGGCCTGAAAGCTGTACCATACGGCACTACGATCAGTATAGAGATAGCAAGCCCTCCTATGGGTGGCACCGAAGTCAAACCAGACAATGTGACGTGGTTATTGCTAGAATACGTTTAGGTTACAGAATGTATTGGCAACTGCACGGTGCAAAAAGTGCAG
Organism: Penaeus chinensis; assembly: GCF_019202785.1. Taxonomy (NCBI): domain Eukaryota; kingdom Metazoa; phylum Arthropoda; class Malacostraca; order Decapoda; family Penaeidae; genus Penaeus; species Penaeus chinensis. The sequence goes on along the minus strand of NC_061853.1, from coordinate 13,293,276 downwards.
ATGAAACTAAATGTAGACTGTGTAACGAAGAAAACAAGCGAACGCTTGAGCATTATATCTCGGAATGTCATGTGATACAGCCTTTCAGACCACCTAACATGAGGTATAAAGAACTATGTGAATATTTCATTTCATCTGATACATTGGAAGATATACTCGTATTATATCCTAAATTTACTATGTAAAACTGCCGTAAACAAAAACAAAAAACACAGTGTTATGTAAACACGGCAAGATCATATCAACGTATTATTTTTGTATGATGTATGACATGTTTCTATATTACCATGTACAATTACAGTAGTCACAGACTACTGTACTGTGTCAGATATATATAAAACTGTAATCGTAATTGCCCACGCCTGAGCAGATAGCCAGGGTGGTAAATAAACTTACTTAACTTAACACTGAACACTTCCTACAAAGCATTAACAATAACACCTCAATGTCTGAGGTCTGGAAAAAAAAAGTAATCGACTCTCAGGCAAACCAACTAACACCCCGCAGTTCCATAGTCCTCCTGTACAAGAGTTGAAGCGTCCAAATTGAGCTCACTTCCCACAAATATTCAGAATCACCTTAGTCAGTCTAAAATTGCACGTAAATTTGCCATTGAGATTGGATGTTCTGATACCGACCCTTCAGACTTTGCTGAGATTACTGAGTGGGATCTGATCAATGCATTGATCAAAGGAAAAGCGTCCGCCCCAGGTAAGGATGGAATTACCTATAGGATCCTCCGCCTTATAGCTCAGGTACCTGGTAATCCCCTTTTGCACCTGTACAAGTTAAGTTTGTCACAAGGTCACTGCCTGGCCCCTGGACGCGCAGTCTAATCATCCCTATACCGAGGGATGCAAAGTTCTAGAAAGGATAATTTTGAACAGACTCAGGTACAGGTTACAAGGTAAATTATCTCACAGACTGTACGGATTTCTATCGGGACGTAGCACACAACATTGCTTTGCAGAGTACTTTTCAAGTTTTAATTCAAGGAAGCACACTGTTTTTACTTGACCTTAAGACAGCTTTTGACATTGCAAGCAGATAAGTTATCCTAGAACAGTTAGTAAGCTTTGGTATCCGGGTAAATTATTGAGCTGGATTAGAATGTGTCTTCCGAACAGATCTGCAAGTGTCTTGTTCAGGGGAGTGAGAAGTTCCACTTCACAATCCTTTGAACTTGGTACGCCAGGGAGGAGTTCTCAGCCCTATGCCGTTCAATGTCCTCGTGCACAAGCTGGTGGCAGATATTCCACTTGGGGATGGTGAATCCATTATATGCTATGCTGATGACTTATGTGTCAGAGCATCATCACAAGAGATTATGCAAATAATTCTCGACAATGTCACAGCAACGGCTCATGAGTATGGATTAGTCATCTCCGCTGAGAAAACAATGGTTCTCAGCCCACTTTTCGCACAGGTGTAATAAGTATAAATATCTCGGGTTGAACGTAAATGATGCAGACCTGATCCTTTCCCTGAAGAAGAGCAAATGGTCGATCCATTCCACCATGGAAAAAATCAACATTGATCGTGCACCTTACATGTCTACTATAAAAAAAAAAAAAAAAAAAATACATAACAGCGTGTTAAAACAATTTGCAGTAGCAACGGTAAAGGAACATACAGAATCTATGGGCGATGATGTATACGAGTGTTACGTTGACGGATCCGTACAGTTTGGATACAAAGCTGGTTGTGCTTGCGCTGTATACAAAAATGGCCTACTACAACATCAGATTAATATATGAGAGTGCAGATACATATTTATATATGTATGAATATAAATATATATTTTTTTACATATACATATATACATACATATGTGTGTGTGTGTGTGTATGTATACACACACACACACACACACACACACACACACACACACATATATATATATATATATATATATATATATATATATATATATGTATTTTACATATATGTGAATACATCGGAAGATATACTCGCACTATATCCTAAATTTACTCTGTAAACCTGCCGTAAACAAAGAACAGTGAAATGTAAACACAGTGGCAAAAGCATATCAAGGTAATATGTTTTGTATGATGTATGATTTATATTTCTATTTTACCATGTACAATTACAGTGGTCACAGACTATTGTACCGTGTCAGATATATGTAAAACTGTAATCATGATTGCCCACGCCTGAGCAGATAGCCAGGGTGGTTAATCATTTTACTTAACTTAACTTAGCTAAGTAGAGACGTTCGAGAGCAGTACTTATCAAGAATTACGACTCCGCCACCCCTATCGGCCGGAGCAATGGCGAGGGAGTCGTCTCTGCCGAGTTCCTGTGGGGCCTTAATGTACCTAGCAGGAATGACAGGTTCACGTCCTCTGGCGCTGGTGACTGCACAGTAGGGTGTTTCAATAAATCCGGCTTTTTCGGAATCATTCAGCAAGTTGCTAAACAGGCGCCTACTATGCTTAAATGACGACATGCAAAATATTAGACAAATAAAACAATATCTACTATTCGCAATTTTTGATTAAAGTATAATACCATTTCCGGCGCTGGGATGAGGTGCGGCGGCCTCATGACCCACGGAAGGGCATTTTGGTTCATCTGACATTATGGCAGAATCAAACATAGGGTAACTTAGGTCATTGTGAATGATTCCTGGGGACTTCCGTAAAGATTCCCAATCATTATGCATTTCCATATAAACTTGTGCTACCTTAATAATGCACATTACTCGCTCGCCTATATTGTGGTGACTATCTCGTCAGTGGCAATATGGCACTTCGACGTGGTGGTTTGCGTAGTGCCGATACACGTATACTGAAAGAGTTTGGTACCATTGATGTTTTGCCACCTAGACCACAGACGAAGAGTGACATTCTTGCTCGATACTGTGCGGTAAAAGGACATGGTAACCAGACACTAAAAGGATGCTCAAAATATAGCTTGCCATGCAATAATTTGGCTATTACGGAATCTCAGATTTTATCCAAGTTGCAGGCGGAAATTGCTGTGCTGTATAGCAAATTCGGCATTAAGACAATATCACCTTGGTATATGAAAGAAAAAATAAAGAAAATAAAGAAAGAGTACTACGACTCCATCAAAAATATAACACTGAAGACAAAATTCTCGAAAACTGTGATTGTGTCATTCAAGGCAAAGAAACAACCCCGAGAAATCCTCAAGGAAGATATAGATTGGTATGATGCAAAAGTACAAAGAAGCAATGGATCACTCGGAAGTGTTGATTATCAGGCGCAAAGACGGGAATTTAACAGACTGAAATGGAAGCAGACCAACAATGCAGAAGTCCCATTTATATGCAACAGTGAAGATATTGCAGAAATGTCTTTTGAGTTGAGCTATGACGACCTGGAATTCGACGTTACAACTGCAGGCACTACTCCTGAGGAAACTGTGGAATACATGAGAACACCACGAGTGAAATGCAAAAAATATGACTGGTCAGAAGTGGCTAAAACGGCAATTAGGTACAATGTCTCGTGTGAAGCCGTTCAAGAGATCTTTGCTGCTTATGCTAGGACAAAAGGCATCCCACTGAGTCAAATCCCCTCTGACACAACAATTCACCGATACATGAAATCGGTGACAGTTAACATGCGAGATACACATTTAGATCAGGTAAATGAGGAGAGTAAAATTCTAGTTTTTCAGTTTGATGAAAAAGATACGAAGGAAGCTGTTCTCATGTCATCATTGTCTTCAGATGATTCAGTGAAGAGAATGCCACTGGAAATACTAGATTATAAAAGACACGCAACAGGTAATTATCGAAATCTATTTGTCTTTAATGGAGATTCTGATAAATTTATGCCTCTGTTATTTTCTTGACAAAAATAATGATCTGTATTTAGTTTCAGGGAAAGAACTTGGTGATCGACTAGCAGCACTTCCGGTCAGTCACAAAGATGTCATCGCTCTTATCTCCGACACTACTAGCGTCAATTCAAGAACAGGAAGGAAGGGAGGCGCCTGTTTGTGGTATCAAAACATAACAAACTCAGCCCCACTGATAGTCATGTGCCGCATATACTCGCAAGAGTGTATAGCAAAAAAAGCGCTAAATAGTCTGAATCTAGAAGTATTCGAAGCCCGAGATTGCGAAATGGTAGCCTCAGCAAGTGTCACATCACTTAAGACAATATGTTATAATATGAGAGCACTTGATGACGTCATAGATTTTTGGGTGGATTCCCCAAACAGCTATAGCTGGCCTGCAGATTTTCAACCTGTTACTGATGTTGATGATATTATGCAACATACAATTGACATTCAGAAGCAATACTGTAGATTAATATCAAAAGTTTCTTTCACTAGAGAAGAAGTCGCCAGGAGATTTGTGCCAGTTGGTGTCAGGTGGCTGGGATTTTTTTGTTCCCTCCTACACATCTGCCTGACCATTGACACCATATTGACCAAGCTGGAAGAAGTTTGTGATGGTGATTTGTCCAATAAATCCAAGATTGGAATAAAGAACAACACCATAAAGTGTCTGAAAGCACTGAAAAAAAAATCCAAGAACAATCAGAAGTATTTTTGATTTTGCAAAAGTTCATTACATGTGCTGGCGTTCTGCTGTGAACAGCAATGGAATGACTCTTTTCAGAACTGCTATTGAAACTTCAAGGAGGTATGCCAGGATTGGCTGTGAACTTGGCTTTTCTAGCAGCTACTTCTCGTCCATCAACAGACATCTGTATAATGCAGATGGTACACTTCTTTCCTTGGCTGTTGATCATGATTACGTCGATGAAGTTGCAAAGATCTTGAAAAGAGGAATTCGTGAAAACTGGCCATACACACCAGCCCTATTCAAAAATAAGGAGAAGCACAATTTCACTGCAGTAAAACTGTGTAATCTGAGTGTGAAAGATTTCATTTCCCAACAAGTGTTTTGTGAGAGTGTTTAGTTCGCCCTTTTTCCGTCATCTGACCACAGATATGAAGTTTGCATACTTGGCCTATGATATGCATGAAATCGATATGTGGAAACCCAAAGGTTCATTAATACCTGGCCATAATCAAAACTGTGAAAGACAGATTGGAGACATGAAAAAATGTGAAGACATAAACAGAATTGTTGTAACAGAAACTAGAGAACGGCGCAGTCGGAGATATGGCAATGTAAACAAAAGAGTAGAATGAAAATTATATTGTATGCAATATATAATGTTCCAAATAAAATCATTACTAGAATTCTTTCTTTTTATAGCCTCTTGTTATATAGAATATGTTACTTCAAATCATTTAACCCCTTGCCGACGGGTACAATGGGTAGACACGTGCTATGCCTATTGTCAGTACTTCTTTGATTGTTTTTACACATAGATGGCTATACTTGTACTAAGTCACCAATGAGCCAGTTAGGAGTACTGCCCGTCTCGCCCGCTCACCCTTATCTTTGATTTACGAAATATTTTACGTTATCTTATTTTGCTGTTATTAATATTAAAAAAACATTATGATAATTATAATGTTTATAATAAAAATAACACCATCGATATTCATAGCACTAGTAAAAAATACGTTTTTCCCGCCAATTCAAATCACGTGAGGTCACAAGGTCTACTAAGTGACTCCTTTGTGGCTAAGCGCTAGCAGAGCCATCTATGGGCAGACATTTCACACAAAAATATAGAAAAAAGGCACAACATTTCCCCATTTTGTTTTTAATTTTCTCCGGCGGCATTGGGTTAAGCGAAGTGAGAAGTCCGAGAGCCAAAGCATGCTCTCGGTGACCCAAGCCCGATTCTGTGGGAGAGAAGACAAAGTAAAGAGAAGTCAAGCCTACTAATTGAAAAATTAGTCTTATGGCAATTACAAAACTTTATATAATATTAATTTATGATAGCAATAATTTTGATGCAAAAATATTAAAGAAAAGTATAATATTGAGGTATTTTAAAAATAAAATAGTTATACCGACAACAGAAAACGAGGCGTTATTTGGCGTTCGATGCGGTGTCTAAATCATAATTTTATCAAAACTTTCAATTGAAAATGGAGAATGCGAGATATTCTTTGATTTTAATAAAAAATACATTTCCAAACTCTTAAAATTATAGGCGCCTATTTCTTAACTTGCCCCCGGGATTCGAGCAAATTTTAGAAAATAAACAATTATTGAAACGCCCTACTGCACAGGCCACAACTCCCTGCGGAAGCCCTCTCTCAGTTGCAGAGAGGTTTCTGCGGTAGTTGGACTCGATAAAGTCAGCCATGCCTTTCTTAACTGTACCGGTGTTGCATTTCAAACTTAAAGACAAGGCTTGCCTTCGAGTCTCTGTAAGAGGTTTGTGTAAATGACATCTTCGCTGTAGTGCCGACCAGGACAAACCTTCAGGACCTCCTCTATAGACTAATACAGTACACTCCTCCATACAGTCCACCACAGAAGAGTATATAAATGAACAGCTTCCTCTCCTCGACACCATGTGAGACCTGACGGTACGGTGTTCTCTATGTACAGAAAACCCACAAATAAAGATTATTTTATACACTATATCTCTGCCCACAACAATAGAACTAAAGGAGTGGTCATTGGTCTTGGCCTTGTTGGGCCGCACAATGAGGATAGCTACCACTTCTGGTAAGAAGATTGGAGATAGCATAAGGGAAAAGAGGTCAGACCACAACAGACCTCTTAGCCAGGTGTATAGCATACCTTGTGGTGACTGCGATAAAGTATACATAGGTGAGACAGGACGTGGCCTCCACGAACAACAAATCGACCAACACCGCAGCGCCCTCATATATATATATATATATATATATATATATATATATATATATATCAATCTATATACATATCCATATATATATGTATGTATACACAAACATACACACATATATGTACATATATATCCATATATATTTTTACATATACATACATATATATGTATATATGTTTGTGTATGTATACTTACATATATATGTATATATATGTATATATATACATTTTTTTAACAGCCATTCATTCCACTGCAGGACATAAGCCTCTCTCAATTTACTATCGGCAGTATCACCCTTGCCTGATTGGATGCCCTTCCTAATCAACCGCTAACACCTGTGCCACGGCGGCGACTTCCCCCACGACACCTGCGTTTGACTTCTCAAGGCGATATGTCGTTTTCTCAGAGTCGAGCTAGCAGTCAGAGAGCAGGCATTTTTACGACCGCCTCAGCGGGGAATTGAACTCGGAACCACGAGGGTCGGAGTGCAGTGCTCTAACCACTGGACCATCGCGGTAGTCAATTTTTTTTTTTTTTTTTTTAACAGCCATTTATTACACTGCAGGACATAAGCCTCACTCAATTCACTATTGAGGGGCTATATGGCAGTGTCACTCTTGCATGATTGGATGCCCTTCCTAATCAACTGCGGTTCGGTGCGATAACACTTAATACGACACCTGCGTTTGACTTCTCAAGGCGTTATGTCGTTTTTTCGGGATCGAGCCAACAGTCAGAGCACAGGTATTTTTATGACTGCCCCGGCGGGGAATTGAACTCTAGACCACGAGGGTCGGAGTGCAGTGCTCTAACCATTGGACCATCGCGGCAGTCATATATATATACATATAAATACACATTTATATATACATATATATATGATATATATATTTATATTTATATAAGTACATAGATACATAAGTATATATATATACACATCTAATATATATATATATATATATATATTTATATATATATATTTATATATATATATTTATATATATATATTTATATATATATATGTATACAGATTTACTTACAAATATATATGTGTGTGTGTGTGTGTGTGTGTGTGTGTGTGTGTGTGACTGTGTGTGTGTGTATATATATATATATAGAGAGAGAGATTCAGATATATCTCTCTCTGTATATATATATATATAACAACCTTCCCTGATCAGGACGGAACCTAGGTCAATCCGGGTATGAAACCGGAGGGCCAGTACTAAACCAACCATGCCACACGACCCATAAAAAGTGTGTAACTAGGATCTGACTATATATATATATATATATATATATGTGTGTGTGTGTGTGTGTGTGTGTGTGTGTGTGTGTGTGTGTGTGTGTGTGTGTGTGTGGTGTGTATGTGTGTGTGTGTGTGTGTGTGTGTGGTTGTGTCTATATGTGACTATTTTCCAATTAAAAAATTAGTATTTTTTATTTAAAAGAAAATTCTCTACAGACACAGCATACTACTGTACGAATAAGTTAACAGCTGAGGTTCTGACGAGTTGACTGAAGCCTCACGTCAACTCGCTCGCCACTAGTCGACTCGTCTCGCGCACAGGTGGGAAAAGGGCGCGTGGCGGTACTACACCTACTGCAGCTGAGGGTCGAGTTGAAGGGCGTGGGCGTCTTGTTGCACTTAATTGAGTATTTAAGGTGTGGCGATTCAGTTCAAATATATCATTTTGAGAAGATAATTCATTTTAAGAAAAGGGAGTTCGGCGTTGCCAGAAGTTCCAGCGTTGTTAGAGACGAACGCCCTTGGTTGTTGTGACAATTTATTTCTCTTTTTTGGAAATTCAGGCGTTTTTAGGTGCATGTGGCTTGGGAGGACTTAGGCGATGTTAGCTGTTCTTGGATACAATGTATCTTAAATGCATATTGAATATGTATTTTTTTCTCTAAGTATTAACAGAAGTTTGCTTTTCCTATCTTTAATATTACTATTTTCATCATTATGATTGTTGTTATTTTATCTCCAAAACATATTTTTTGAAGTAAAACAATAAATAGATTATTTCATATGTGTTAAAAATTAAACCCTTAGAATTGAAGACCAAATTATTCACCATATATTCACCGTATGTGTGTGTGTGTGTGTGTGTGTGTTATCGCGCCGAACCGCGGTTGATTAGGAAGGGCATCAAATCAGGCAAGGGTGACACTGCCCTATAACCTCTCAATAGTGAATTGAGAGAGGACTATGTCCTGCAGTGGAATGAATGGCTGTTAAAAAGTATATATCATATATATATACATATATATAAATATATATATATATATATGAATGGTAAATTACTCTTCCGTGTTGATACTATGGTGTAAAA
>NC_061853.1:13266694-13276694 GCF_019202785.1 Penaeus chinensis | reverse complement strand
AAGACAAAAACACAGTTCGACATTTGAAAAAACATAGTCTTGATTGGTATATATTTAGTTAATATTACTTGTACAGGGTTTGGTGATGGTTTCCCTTATTTTGTCTGGTGTGCGAAGTGTGAGAGTGTGTGCGTGCTTGTGTGCGTCAGCGAACCATTTGGTTTACCCGGACAACCCATTCCCCTTGCTTCGAACATGAAGAAAGCCATGGTCGGTGGTCGCCGTTATATGGTCAGCCACTTGGCTCCGAACTCCACACCGATAAACATTGTAAATATACATCTATATTTATATATCTTTTTAATTGCGAAAATTGTGAGTGGAAATCAAATGACGTAACAAATGAAACTGATTTAGTGATAATACAAGTGACTTTTTTCAAATAGTTTTCACTTTCAGCCTCCTTAATTTAGGTATTAGTGGACGAATCTCAGGCCGCATTACCTGGCTGCAAGCCGTGCCTGTGTACTCTAGCTGCATAGCATACCGTGGCTGCATACCGTGGCAGTATATCGTTGCTGCATACTTTTGAGTACATATTGTAATATCTGGATGTAATATCCCGGTCCGCAGAATCCTGGGCCGTATGACCCCGGACCACTTGACCCAAGCTGCAATAGTGCTTACAAGATTTTCTTTATTTTTGATGTGTAAATACGACTTGTGTAGTGTGAATATATTTGAAAATATATATATTGAAGAAAATATTGAATTATCTATTTTTTTCTTGAAGCAATCTATTCCCCAGAGGATATAAAAAAGAAAGAACAAGAGGTTAGCTCATGATATTTGGGAAGTATTTACATGAGATACTATGATATAAATGAGAGGAAACCTCGGACATTACAATAAAAGACAAATTAATGTACGTGAAAAAAACATATTACAACAGAATTATAATACAGACATATAATATACATGAACAATGAACGAGACAAAAAAAGGGTAATACAATAAGAGCCGAGGATACGTAAACTGACCATTAAGGGCGTGTAAAAAGCGAGTCTAATACGTGAACAAGGTGGTTGCTGTGGAGGTGTTCTTCAGCTCGGGAGACATTTTCTGTATAAACAGGGATTCTGGTGGGAGGAATGAGACGACGGTACATGAAAATCTGTGTTGGAAAAAGGATGTGTGTTGGAAAGAGTGCTCTCTTATGGCTTAGAAAGATGGTCTACGCAGCGGGAGGCCAGGTCGAAATAACTTGCCTTTGTATTCTGATATGCGGAGACGTAACCATCGTAAGGTTGACTACACGTACAGCTACAGAGAAAACTGTCGTTAGTAAATAATGCAAAATATTCTGGCACAAACAACGATACTTTTTGAACCACAGCTGTTAACGCCAGGAAACTGTTGGTACCCCTGATTTTCTCAGTATTTTTTTGGTATCTGAAGCATATCACAAAATAATATAAATTCACAGGTAATTTATATGTTATACTATTTTTTAACTAATCAATTAGCAATTAGCCCCAACTGTTGGTAAGATCACCTCCAAGGATTTCAGCATATCTGTTACCAGTAAATCTGCCAGGTCCGACCAACGTCAATTTCCTGACACCATCCGCATGCATCCACCCAAACAACCCTGCGGTGATTCGGCCACTCCTGCTCGTGATCACATTCTTTGGTTCAAATCTATTAAATGATAACAATATATTAGATATACAAATAGACATAATAATGTTTTAGAGTTCAATTGAAACAAACATTTTTCTTCAAGATATCTAGTGGAGAAGTAAATCGGAGAGGAGAGGGTGGTGTCGTTACTTACCTGGCACGATACATATCTCGAAGTGTTGGTGCCTTCAGAAGAAAAAGTTTTCTCGTCGCAGATTACTTTTTCCCCCAAAGGTCTGTGGCTTGTCTGCATACTGCAAGGCATATTCCATTCTCCTCTCCATATTACGTGGCGTCAACTCGGATTTCTTTGCAGCGTGTAGACCCATTCCTCGGACAGTCTGTAAGGAACATGAAAGTCTCACGTTATCGTGGATATCGTGCCTTGCAAAATGGATTTGCCTCAACCATAGATGCAATTGCCTGGTTGGAAAGTAAAGGACATAATGAATTAAATATCGTCTTTCCTACCACTCCTCACTACATGTGGCAACCCCGAGTTCCTATAAATTTGGCAATAAGGTTAGAGTTACCGCATTGTGCTGCGAAGCTAATAATAATTAATATACAGTAATATGATTATGTATAGTACTTGCTTATCAGCAAAGTAAAGCCCTTACCACATTATGCCTAACTGGTCTTCTTCAGTTGTGCATCTACGACGGCCAGCCCGAGGGTTGTTGTTTGTGGCACCTGGAAGCTAATGCCGACGTATCCCCCTAGCCACCTTCGGGATCGAATTTCCAATCGTCGGGCGATGTCTGCATTTGTTAAACCTTCAATGTGAAGGGAAACAATGCTACCGTGCATTTCTTTTAATGTCTCCATCGTGAAAAAGATCATCATGTCACTGTGAATCCATATGAAAACCGGAATGACTACTCGATACATTATGAATCAGAACGAGACCAATTCGAAAACAGAAATCCCAACCCTTCCGTAACATAAGGTTCGGTTCGTTATTGAATGTTTCGATACCCCTCCTAACGATACTTTTCTGTGTAGCTGTACCTTGCTTGACAGCTAAGACAGGTAAATAAACACAATACATTAGACCCTAGATCAGAGTGGTAATTTCTAGGTTGTTTTAAGAAGTTATTAATAGTGCTAGTGTTGCTAAAGACAATAGTGAACTTAATTTGTGGATAATTATGGAGGAAACATTTTAATTGATTTATTTCCAAACTTAATTTACCCATGGTAAGGTAGTTTTACATATCTGTGATCCCTCTTAACAGTTGGTACAGTAAGTAGCCGATTATAGGCTCTGGTGATTTTTTTTTCTTTTTTTTTTCTTTTTTTGCTATTTATTTTATATATGTATGAGGTATAGCTATGGAAATGGAGGCCGAGGACAATGAAGGTCGGTTTCCGGTGCCCATATGGGGAGCCCATAGCTACCCCGTCTGTTTATAAGACTATCTTAAGAAGTGAACACTGAATGATGGGCGGCAAGATCTAGTATTTCTTTAAATCCTTTGTTAAGCCAATTTTGGTAAGCTAGGAGGTGGCTAAATTATTTACTATAATATCTGTTGTTTTATGAAAGTAAAAAGTGACTCTATATCGAAACTTGCCATTGTGATTGATTGTTTAAAGTTCAGGAATGTAATTTCATTTTCGAAAGAGGAATTTCCTACAGTATACTGATTGGTAGTTAAAGGAAAGATGATGGGGGCAAGAAGTTTTGTAGTGTTATAGTTGAAGGTGCCAATAGAAGAGATGATGGGTTTTAGTGGAATATTTTGTTTGTGCACTTAGGGAAGACCTTAAAGTAACCCAAGTCGGAAACTGGAAGTTGACAGGAAGTTGTAGGCTTTTTAGTTGATGGTACGATGTAGTCCAAGTGGGTGGAAACTTCAGCGGTGTTTTTTATTTTTTTATTTTGTGCGGTCACTGATAATATTTACAAATTTGTGTTGATAGATGCATTTGTTTAAAATTACGACTCCACGACCTTTGTCAGGTTTGGTGATAATAACATTGCTGTCATTTTTAAAGGACTGTAGATGTGACATGAGGACATCAGAATCATTATCTTGTTTCTTAAAGATGATGTTGGCTATGGGTGTTATATTGTTGGTAACATAGTTGAAGTTGTTTTTGTAGATATCACAGTTGTCTTTACTTCCACATAGCTTTTCAAAATACAGACAGTATATCTTTTTGGTCTTCAGACAGCATTTGGTCAGAGAAATTAAAAATTACTTTCGTTTTATCCACTTTTTTCCTAATGTCAATACCTAATTTTAGGATCTTGCTGTGGATATTGTCTACATATATATATATATATATATATATATATATATATATATTTGTGTGTGTGCGTGTGTGCGTGTGTGTGTGTGCGTGTGTGTGTGTGTGTGTGTGTGTGTGTGTGTGTGTGTGTGTGTGTGTGTGTGTGTGTGTGTGTGTGTACATGTGTATATATATGTATATATATACATATATATACATATATGTTTGTATATATGTATATATATGCATATACATACATATATATGCATATATACATATATATGCATATGTCTGTGTATATATATATATGTATGTCTGTATATATATATACATATATATGTATATATGTTTATATATACATACATATATACATATGAATATATATATACATATATATGTATATATATGTATATATATGCATATATATATACACACATATATATGCATATGTCTGTATATATACATACATACATATATATGTATATGTTTATATATATACATATATGTATATAAATATAATCATATATATGTGTGTGTGTACACACACACATACAAACACACACAGTGTGGTATAAAAAAAAAACGCAATGAACATACTACTTTCGAAATCCTCCTGTATTTCACCTTCAGGTCTGAAGAGGAAAGGGAGAGGAAGGAGTATCAGAGAGAAGAGAGGCAACGCGGTTAACACGGGACAAGTGAGAACATGTGAATGGAAGCGAAGGGAGGTCAGATCAGGTCGAAGAATCAGGCGGATTATGCGAAGAGGCCAGCATAAGGGAGAAGGCGGAGGATGCGGAAAGCGAGGAGGCTGTCAGCAGGAGCAGCTTAATTAAGGAGGATTCCACCAGTCTGCAGGCGTGGAATCAGCGAAAAGAAAAACAATCCGCGCCGCTGACCAATCCATCTGATGGCCTGTGTCCCGCTGATGGCAGAAGAGGGCGTTGTTGTGTATCCTGGATACAGCATATTTATGTTGAGACAGACGTTTAGTGAGATTGGCACTTGTCTCGCCCAAATACTGCTTATCGCAGGAGGCACAAGGAACAGCATAGGTACCCACCTTCGAGGTAGACGGAGGACTGGTATGGACCAGGTAGCGACGAAGTGTTAACCTGGCGAAAGATAAGCCTGCAGTTGAGAGGGTGAAAGGGGCGGCGGAGAAAATGTAGGACAGGCTGAGAACGGGCAGGTGAGGGGTCTAGGAGAGGAGTCGTGGTAGAAGGCACGTCGCACCCAGGATAACGCGACGACGGGGGTAGCCCAGTTTAGAAAACGAACGACGCAACGACGCAGGGAATAGATCTCTCCATCGAGGTAACGGGGGTCACAGATGCAGAGGAACAGCGAAGTGGCAACACTTTCCATAACATGGAGTGGATGGTAAAAGAAGTGTTTGTACATTCCAGTGTACAAAGATTCCTGTGTACAGAGGAGAAATGGTCAGCATAGTGATGAACTAAGGTGTCCAAGAAAGGGAACTAGTTGTCAGCCTCCCATTCCACATTGAAACGTATGGACTGAGAAAGTGCAGCTCCGTCGTGAAATCGAGAGCAAGGTCATGAAGCCAGAGAGCAAGGACGTCGGCGACATATCTCTGACATAAAAGCACTCACAGGATGGATTTCCTCTTCCAGACTATGCACGATCTATCCGCCTTGAACGTAGTATGGGTGTTTGTGTATAGATGCGTATGTCTTTCTGCCTCATAGTTTTGTATGCCATATGTAAAACTAGATTTATTGAAAGTGAGACCACAGTTTCGGAATCCACCTAAATGGAATCCAGGTGGATTCCGAAAATGTTTTCTCACTTTCAATAAATCTAATTTGACAGTGTGGGTTTTTCTACCATTATTATCATTATAACAATTATAATAATAGTAATAACAATAATAAAGAAAATACTAACAACAATACTGATAACAATAGAAATAAAAATAATAGTAAAGATAATAATGATAACATTAATAGTAATTATAACGTTAATGATAATAATATTAATCAAAATTATATTAATAAAAGTATTAATAATAACAATGAGGATAATAACAATACCAATAATGACAATTAATAACAACAGTGATAATGATACTAGTAATAAAAATGATAGTAATAATAATAATAGTAGTAATAATAATAATACGAACAAGAATGATAATGATAATTATAATGATAGCAAAACTAATCACGATAGCAATAACAATAATAATGATAATGAGAATAATAATAATAGTAATGATAGTAATAATAACGATAACAATAGTAATAATAATGATAATAATGATGATAATAGTAATAATAATGATAATATTAATGATAAGAAGAATGAAAATGGTAATGGTAATAATGATGATAATACTATTAATAATGATAATAATATTAATAGCAATAATATTAATAATTACAGTTGTGACAATAATAATAATTATAATGATATTTATGACAATGATAATAATAACAATAATATTGATAATTGCAATGAAAATAAGGATAATTGTAATAATAATAAAAAAATTATAGCAATGACAATTATAATCATAATGAAAACAGCAATATAAAAATAAAAATGATAATCATAGGAATGATAATTATGACTATTATTATTATTATCATTATTATAATGATCATCTTTACTATTATTATTATCATTATTAATAATATTACCATCATTAATATTATCATTATTAGGATAATAATGATAATAATAATAATAAAAATAATGATAATAATAATGACAATAACAATATTAATAGTAATAGCAGTAATGATAATTATAATTATGAAAATAATAATAATAATAATATTAATAATAAAGATAATAATTATAGAAATGATGATCATAATATTAATAACTATGATAATTATAGCAACAATAATTATGGTGTTAATGATAATAATAATAGTTGTGATAATAATAACAATGATAACAGTAGTAATAATTATCATAATTAAATAATAATTATAATAATAATAATGGTAATACAAATATCAATACGAATAATAATAAAGGTAATAATGTTATTGATGATAACAATTATGATACTACTACTACTAATAATAATATTATTAATAATAATAACAATAATAACATAATAGTGAAAAAATATACTGATGCTGATAATGACAATGATAATGATAATGATAATGATATTATTGGTAATTATGATAATGATGACAATAATAATAATAATACTGATAACAGATATAATAATAATAATAATAATAATAATAATAATAATAACAATTACAATAATAATAATAATAGCTATAACATTAACAATGATAATAATATTGATAATAATAATGATAATGACAATAATGATAACAATAATGATAATAATAATAATAATTATAATAATAATAATAATAATAATAATAATAATAACAATTTATAAGAATAAGAAGAATGATAATAACAATGAGAACATTTTTATAATTATTTTTATCATTATTATTATCAATATCATTATTGTCATTACTATTATCATTATCTTTATCATTATTATAATTGTTATTATTATTATTATTATTATTATTATTATTATTATTATTATAATTATTATAATTATTATTATTATCATTATTATCATGTTGTTGTTGTTGTTATTGTTATTGTTATTATTATTATCATTATTATTATTATTATCATTATTATACACCATCATTATTATTATTATAACAATAATAAAGGTAATGATCCTGATAATGATAATTAATTTCAATAACAATAATTATAATAATAATCAACAATAATGATAATGATTATAATAATGACAAATCATTTCAATAACAACAACAGCAACATTAATAATAATGACAATAATAATAATAATAATAATAATAATAATAATGATAATAATAATAATAATGATAATAATAATTACAATAATGACAACAATAATGATAATAGTAGTAGTATCATTATTATAATAATAATAATATTATTATTATTACTACTGCTGCTACTATTATTATTGTTAATTATTATTATTATCAATAGTAATAGCAACGATGACAGAAATAATGATAATAATAATTAGTATTACTACCATTACTGTTATTCTTTTATTTGTCATTATCATCATATCATTACCATAATGATAATAATTGTAGTAATGATAGTAATGATAATGGTACTGATAAGGATAGTAATGATGATAATAATATTGATAATAGTAACAATTATAACAGTAATCATAATGATAACAATGGTAACATCAATAATGATAATAATGATGATAATGGTAACATCAATAATAATAATAATGATAATAATGATAATGATGATAATGAAGATGAAGATGGTGATGAAGATGATGATGGTAAAAATAATAATAAATGTAAATAAAAATAGTAATAATAATGGTAATAATAAAAGTAATAATGGTAATAATAGTAATTAGTAATATTATTATTATCATTATCATTATTATTGTTATTGTTATTAATATAATTCTATTATTATCATTATTATTATTATCATTATTATTTAATGATAATGATGATAATAATGATGATAATGGTAATAATAACAGTAATGATACTGATAATAATAATGATGATGATGATAATAATAATAATAATAATAATAATAATAATAATAATAATAATAATGATAATAATGATAATAATAATGATGATGATAATGATGATGAAGATAATAATAATAATAATAATAATAATAATAATAATAATAATAATAATAATAATAATTAATAATAATGATAATAAAAACAATAATACAATAGTAACATATATTGATAATATGATAATAATATAAATAACAATAATAATATTGATGATGATAATGCATGAATAAATAGATTAATGAAATTAATAAATGAAGAAAATCCATGAAGAAAATTCCTTAACGGATTTATGTCCTGTCCCCTATATTTTGTTTGTTAATTTTGTTGCATACAGATGGCTCCACATGTGCTCAGCCGGCAAGGAGTCTATCAGTAGACTCTAGTTACCGATCCTGATTTCCCCATTCCTTGAAGTGGCGGGATTTTTTTTTTTTTTTTTTTTTTTTTAATACAATTGATATCAATACTGTTAATATTGTTCTTGAGGTTGTGATTATTAAACAGTTATTAAAATCTTGGTAACCTTTAAGACAATGAAATAATACAAAAGATCCTTTCCAAAAAGGATAAACAGGGGAGATAGGTAGGACTAATAACTGATTTCCTGGTGATTCAGCACTTGTAGAACCATCTATGTTTAAATACAATAAATCAACTTATATTACAGTGGACATGGTATGTATTCTTGCCATCCGCGGCGATTGGGTGAAGAGTTTTTCTTCGAGAAGTCGCCTCCCGTAGACACGTAATTTGCATATTAAAGACTTTATATCTACCAAATATCAAGTAAGATTTTAACTGTGACTGATGTGGCAGATATTGGCAAGAATAAGTACTAATTTATCTTGCAAAAAAATGGTCGTGCTAAAATACAGTTTAATGATCGCAAAATTGCAGAATGTTGAGCTCACCTCTTCAAAAGATTTCAAGCCGAAAAACAATAGTAAATAACTATATTTCTTATAGCGCAAATGAAGATTCCCCTGCGAGATAATCTGTAAATTACCTTATTGTTTATTGCATTTTCGTATTGAGTACAATGGATATTTCTATTTCTGTTTATACTTTGTTTTGCCTTAAAATGTTATAAATCATAATTCTGTATATAATTATATAAAACAAACTGAAGATTTCCAGAACCAAAAAATGGATACAAAAGTAAATTTACATGTATGCCTCTGTTGATTCTCGGACAATAAAGATTGTTTTTATTTTTGCTATTCTTGCATTGAAGAACGCAGAAATGTTTATTTAAAAGAATCACGTACCATTGAAATCCCGGATTATAGTTTCACTTATTGCAAAAGTGGCCTTCAGATGCATGGAAATAATCTGCTTCATCTTAACTCAGGGCATCAGTTCCCACATCACGTCCAGCCGAGATTATAAAACAAAGGCAACCGCGACAGACAGCTGTTGTATCCTTGCTGTTATTGTTGTTCTTCTGCCTCAATGCACGCGGCGCGTCTTAGATACTCCGCGACGAAATTAAGAGATGTAGATATGACTGCTCACACTCTTTTGTATCGGAATTTCTGTTTTTTTCTT
>NC_061853.1:13241694-13256694 GCF_019202785.1 Penaeus chinensis | reverse complement strand
GTGCCCTCGGAGAGTGCTTACCGCTCGGCCCGCTCCGTCGGCATAACGTAGATTTCAAGTAACCAGTAAATAGCTTGAGTGTCGAAGTCTGACACTAAGATCTAGCCTTTCTGGTCACTACAACGTGTTATTTTGGTGGAGCTAATGGTGGGATAAATATTGCGAATGTAATTTGCCAGAGTTTCATCCCTGCTTAGGCTTATTGTTCATATCGTCTCCAAGTGTTGCTTATGTGTCAAATTGTTTAACAGGCGTGAGTTCCCGCCGGTTTCACAAACCAGTCCGTAGTTACCTCTGTTTCGTTCGTGAGCGTAGATGTTTAGCGTTTTAGCTTCTTCAATCGCTTGTTGACGTTCGAATAAATCCCAATTTTCGTTTTTGTTTAGTTGTCTGTTACATTTACTTCAATTTTTATTTATAACGTTTGTACTTGTAGTTTTTGTTCGTTTCCTGTCGCTTTTAAGGAAGATCCTTTTATTCTGATGCTTCGGTGCTTCTTGTAACTTTTATGGAGAGCATCTTTTATGTTTGTGCTTCGGTGCTTCATTTAAACCTTTTAGGATGAATCGTTTATGTTGTGGCTTCGGCGCTTCATCCTGTCTTTTTTTGGACGCATCTCATTCATTTCCATGCTTACTTGGCGCTTCTTTCAAGTCTTTTATGAAATCATCTTTTTATGTGTCTTGCGGCGGGTTTTTCTTGCTTTTATTCGTTTATTTCAAATAGTTTCTTAGTTCCGTGTTTGTGTTTTTTTTTAAGTGTTCGCTTTTTTCAGTAGTTTTTACCCGTATCGTTCATTTTCATGAACTATCGTGAATAACGTATGACATAATTAATTTCTGCGTTCTCTCGGAGTTGATTTTTTGAGTATATTTTACCAGATATTGTTGAAAAGGAACTTGCATCTCGGCTAGTTGGTTAGGAAGTCAGTTTGCAGGATGTCATAGTTTTCTTACGTTTTAGCGTAATTTGAATCATATGGACCAAGCAAAAAGAGTTGTGGAACGTCTGGTTAGAGACCAGGGGCGTCAATTTTAACTCGTTTGCACTGACCCCGTCCTCTTGGTGCTCGGTCAAACTCGCGAGATTTGCTGCCTGAGAGTGCAAAAAATAGTAATCAGGCTTATGTTCGCTCCTGTACAAAGATCGAACTCATCATGAACAGCCCGTTTCCCGATAATTAATGACCTGGCACCAGAAGTCTGTAGGGCCGTCGGAACTTCATCCTCGTGAAGTTTCTTTCCTCGCAATACCGAGTTACTGATGAGGTTAAACAATCATTGGTTCTTGTCTATGTTTGACGAGATAATGCTGGATTTGACGCTATGACGGCGCGAAGTTAAAGGAAGAATAGAAATTACTCAAATAAGGAAGATGTGCGTGCAAATACGGATCGCTTGACCGACGTAGAATTCGGTCATAACAAACTCCGGACGCAGCCACCATGTCGTACGTGACGCGGGTTCTTCGTCAGCACATTTCGAGGTCCGTCTATTATCATTGCTCAACATAGTTGACGCCCCTATGTTAGGTATGGCCTCATTCCGGCATAAGTTTGTTTTAATAGCGGATCAATATCGCGGCGTCCCACCCGTTACAGCGATCGCAAGAGTTGGATACGGCTCTGGATAAACATATCGTGTATGTTTAACGAAACCCTCCACAGGGGAAGCTATTGTGTCAATGGCAGCATGATGTGTTCGCGAGTAACACTCGATGTAATAATCAATTCTAGTGCATTTGATGGCATAGGGATTTGGATGACTTTATAGTAAAGTTAAGGGAGAAGTTTCGTTGGTGTTTGTTCGCCCCCCCCTTTAGTGATTACTTTGCGCTTTTATTTTTTCTAATATCCACGCATTGTTACCAGATTCTGAGGCCTTTGATTTATTCCTCATCCCTGCCATGCCGCCTTTTACCAAGGGGAACGGGATTATCGTAATGCAATATTTTTATGGTGACCCAGATCTTCATCGCCCGCCTGATGTGTTTTTGCAAGGTGTCCATATGGATGCGAGAAGCTGTTAGCAATATGAGACGATGGCATCCACAGATATACTCGTTGCATTGTGCTCAGCAGTTTGGGAATCGTGTCGGCGTTTAACACCCCAGCCCATCGCTCACAAACTGATCAGGATCAAGCGTCGCCAAGTGGCACTGACGCTTTCAAACCTCATGTAGCCAGCTGTTACGAGAACCAATCAATGACCAGGCGGTCACCACTCGATTCTCCGCCCAGAGGATACCCCGACAAAGATGAGGACAGAGATAACAACTACTGCCCATATTCCGCACAACCGAGTCCAGCCTCGCTGACATTGCTCTGTGTTCTCGTGCACTGAGCGCGGGCGAGGAGTGTCCGCTGTTTTCGCTTGCAATCGGGACGTGGACACTTCGCTTCGTCGGCCCTGATGATCGCGCGGACCGGCCCTTTCAGGCAACGCCAGGGGAGCTTTCGGAGGGCTCGTACTTCCAATGGCAATCCACCTTAGTCGGACCACACGAGCTCTTCTATCCAAACCATGCAGCCCCCCCACCCAACCGCACCTTCTCGAACGCCGCAACGCAAGTTGACGACGAGGATTAGCGTTGCTGTGCTGGACGGAGGAACGAGTGCATCCCAGATTTGTGACGTCGACTTATTGAAGAGTTCGGGATCGAGGACGACCGTTATGATCAGGTGCTTGTGATTGTACCGTCCCAATGAAAGCTTTTATTGATCATGGTTCTGCTTTATATCCTTCATCAAGGCTGCAATACTGAAAAAACGATTTCTACCTCACTAAAATCAGCAACAGTTCGCAATCGTGTGTTACAAGGATTCTCCGGAACACCGTTGGAGGTAAATGTAGAGGTTGACTTACCAATGCAGTTTCAGAATCCGGTAAGTATAACTCATCGTGCTTCGGTGCTCAGTAACTCGGTTCCCTGGACATATATTACTTGGGATGGATTTTCGAGTGAGATTTCCTTTCAGTTTCCACCACGAACCGCCGCCTAGCGCTATACAGTCTCTACACAGTTATCTCGCAATGTGCATCCTGGCTGTCAACTTGACTGTGACATTCACGAAAGAAACTGCAGTCTTGCCTTGCCATCCTGTCGGTGGACCCTAGGGAGTACGATCACGTCAAAACCCACGGATTGCCGCTTCACTGCACTAAGCAAACCGATAGTACCGCCTGGTAGTGACAAGCTTCGGTCAAGGTGCAGCGAGAGGTGCCGGGTACCCCGGAGCGTGGACGGAGGACGAGATCGAAGTCACCCCCTTCACCAGCCAGCGAATAATCCCCGCAGTGTGACCAATAGTTCGAGATCGCCGAAACTGATATCTGGGTGGTGAACTCGATCCACGCATGATCAAACGGCGCCCGTGTCATGTGAATCGCCATGCGTTGCAAAGTACGATTGCTACAGTGTATGCATCATAAACTCCCTGGCCTTTGGTGGGCCGTGATGCTCCATCTCTCACGTTCCAACGCCCCACCGCTGTTCCATAAAGTTACCTGTGAAGGACTATGGCAACGAAACAGAGTTTCTCGGTGATCTCGAGTGAACCAAAAGAAAACAAAACCCATAAAAGGGGGGCCCAAGCAATTCTGGCAGGGCTTCCTGAAATCTCCATGTCACCAAGGGCCCACCCCCGGGGGACACCCCCCCGTTAAAAACGACAGTTTTTTTTATTTTGATTAAATGTAATACTTTGTTTATTTTTATACTTGTTTCTCCCTTGATTAATGTCTTAAAACTTTTCATAGTGTTATTTTTATTTTACATTTTTAAAAGCCTCCAAACCAAAATCATTTAACGCGGGTTCCGCCTCTAAGACGAGTAAAGGGGTATGGGGATGGAAAAAAGGTCACGCTCGCAGGGGCCCACTACGGGGAAATCTCCCCCCCAAACCAGGGTTGATTGACAAAAAAAGGGGTATTCTACGTAAGCCAGGATCCTTGGGGAAAGATGCTTGCCGGGGAAAACCCTTGCTGCAGGCATAGAAGGCCGTGTCGACTTTTTCTTTTTTGATTTAACCTTAGGGTGATTTCGGAAACGGAGGGAGGTTCGGGGCTTTTGTTATTAATTATTGTCCCCAGCATATATGCCGGCTTTGCTATATTTTGTCATTTTTTTAATATACCAAAGTTTTTTTATTAAAATATTAGTTTTTTAGTTTCTCTGTTTCATTTTCATATGATGTTCTTTTACAAGGATTGTCCCGGCCCTTTTTTGTTTTTTCCACACGGGAGTGTTAATTAAAAACCCTTTCGGGGTTTTGTAAAACCTTTTATAATAATTTTAAATAAATTGGAACCGAAGGGTTCGATAATGATGAATGTTACAGTATTTGTGTAAATTTCATAAAAAATTTTATCCCAACCCCCCGGGCCCCTCGGAGGTGTTACCGCTGGGCCCGCCCCGTCGGCATAACGAAAATTTAATTAACCAGTAAATAGTTTGAGTTCAAGTCTGACAAATAAGATCAGCTTTTGGGGCCTACAACGGGTTTTTTTGGGGGAGCTAATGGTGGGGTAAAAAATTGCCCAATGTATTTGCCAGGGTTTCCCCTGCTTAAAGGGTTATTTTTCATATCGTCTCCAAGGGGTGTCCCAAAATTTTTTTTAACGCGTGAGTTCCCGGTTTCACCAAACAGCGTAGTACCTTGTTTCCCTTCCCTTGGGGGTAGAATTTTAGCGTTTTTGCTTCTTCAAATCGCTTGTTGACGTTTTTTAAAAACCCAAATTTTTTGTTTGTTTAGTGTTTTTACATTTACTTCAATTTTATAAAACGTTGTACTTGTATTTTTTGCTTCTTACTGTCGCTTTTTTAAAGGGAACATCTTTCTATTCGTCTTCGGTGCTTCATGTAAAACTTTAAGGAAGCATCTTTTATGTTTGTGCTTCGGTGCTTCATTTAAACTTTTAAGGAAAAGCACCCGTTTATGTTTGTGTTTCGGCGCTTCATCCAAGTTTTTTTGACGCCCATTATTTCATTTCTTACTTGGGCTTCATTAAGTTTTTTAAGAAATCATCTTTTATGTCGTTTGCTTTTTTCTTGTTTTTATCGTTTATTTTTAAAATTTAGTTTTATTTCCCCGTTTGTGTTTTTTTTTTAAGTGTTCGCTTTTTTCAAGTAGTTTTTACCGTCTAGTTCATTTCATGAACTATCGTGAAAAACCCGTATGCAAAATTTAATTTTGCGTTCTCTCTGAGTTGTGATTTTTTGGGGTTTATTTACAGAAAATTGTTGAAAGAACTTGATCTCTGCTTGTTTGTTGGGAAAGTCGTTTGCTGATGTTAAGTTTTTTTAAACGTTTTAAGCTTTAATTTGAATCATGGGACCAAGCAAAAAAAGTAGTGAACGTCTGGTTAGAGCCCAGGGGCGTCTCGTTTGCAACCCGCCCGTCTCCTTTTACTGGGTCCTCGCGCAGTTTTGTCCGTAAATGAAACGGGCCCCGTACCAACGTCTGACCCGTCCGTAATCCTAACCGGGTCCCCAAACTTACCGTAACCGTAGGGAATCGAACGTCACGTTGGGT
Source organism: Penaeus chinensis (assembly GCF_019202785.1). NCBI lineage: Eukaryota > Metazoa > Arthropoda > Malacostraca > Decapoda > Penaeidae > Penaeus > Penaeus chinensis. The sequence continues at coordinate 13,251,161 of NC_061853.1, read as the reverse complement.
CGGGGGAAAACGTTACCCATGACCCCCCCGGTTTACGTTCCTTTATTAAGTTCCTCCATGTGTCGTTTAAGACAGAACCCGAAATTCCAAACTCCCGAACCGCAACTCGTAACGTCGGTTCCGTCGCCGGGCCCTGTCGTACAATCCTCATGGGCCGCGTTAGGTTAATATTTAATGTTTGCAAATTGCCCCCCTCGGTCCGGAAAATGGAGTTGGAGGCATGGATGAAACAAAATCGAGAATTTTTACGCAACCCCACTCCGGGGGAAGCATGTGGCAGATGGCACGCATGATGTGTCGCGGAACAGCTGAGGTAATAATCAATTCTAGTGCATTTGATGGCATAAGGGATTGGATGACTTTTTAAGTAAAGTTAAGGGAGAAGGTTTCGTGGTGTTTGTTCCCTAGTGATTACTTTGCCCCTTTTATATCAACACCGCATTTTTCCCGATCAGACCCTTTTGATTATTACCTCAACCTGCAAGCCGCCGTATTAACAAGGGGAACCCGGGGTTATCGTAATGCAATTGGTGACCCAGGACCCTTTTCGCCGCAAGAGTGTTTTTGCAAGGTGTCCTTTAATGGATGCGAGAAGCTTTAGCAATAAGAAAACGGTGCATCCACAGATAACTCGTGCATGTGCTCAGCAGTTGGGGGAATTTCCCGTGTCGGCGTTTCACACCCCCAGCCACGCTCACAACTGACAGGACAACGTCGCCAAGTGGCACCTGACGCTTTCAACCCTCATGTAGCCAGCGTGTACGAGAACCATTCAATGACCAGGCGGTCACCACCTCGATCTCCACCCAGAGGATCCCGACAAGATGAGGACGAGAACAACTACTGCCCATATCACCGCACAACGAGTCACAGCCTCGCTGACTGTCGTGCACGAGCGCGGGAGGAGAGACGCTGTTTTCGCTGCAATCGACGTGGACACTTCGCTTCGTCGTGCCCTGATGATCGCGCGGACCGGCCCTTTCAGCAACGCCAGGGGAGCTTTCGAGGCTCGTCTTCCACTGGCATCACAGTCGACACACGAGCCTACTATCCAACCCCAAGCAGCCGCCCACCAACCCGCACCTTCTCGAACGCCGCCACGCAAGTTGACGACGAGGATTAGCGTTGCTGTGCAGACGGAGGACGGAGTGCAACCAGATATTGCTGACGTCGATTATGAAGAGTCGGATCGAGGACGACCGATGATCCAGGTGCTTGTGAATGACGTCCCCATGAACGCTTTTATTGACACTGGTTCTGCATTAACCATCATCAAGGCTGAATACCTGCAACGATTTCACCTCACTAAACCGCACAGTTGCAATCGTGTGTTACAAGGAATCTCCGGAACACCGATGGAGGTAACTGAAGAGGTTGACTTACCAATGCAGTTTTCAGACTCCGTAAGTATAACACATCGTGCTTCGGTGCTCAGTACTCGGTTCCCTGGACATATATTACTTGGGATGGATTTTCTGAGGAGATTTCCTTTCAGTTTCCACCACGAACCGCCGCCTCGCCTCAGTTACCTGTGCATCCTGGGCTGTCAACTTGATGTGACATTCACGAAGCACTGCAGTCTTGCCCTTGCCAACCTGTCGGTGGACCCAAGGAGTACGATCACGTCAACCCACGGATGCCCGCTTCACTGCACTAAGCAAACCGAAGTACCGCCTGGTAGTGCAAGCTTCGTCAAGTGCAGGGTACCCCCGGAGCGTGACGGATGACGAGATCGAAGTCACCCCTTCAACCAGCCAGCTAATAATCCCCGCAAGTGTGACCAAAGTCGAAGATCGCCGAACTGATATCTGGGTGGTGAACACGACTCCACGCATGATCAAACTGCGCCCGGGTCAAGTGATCGCCCGTGCAAGTCCGATTGCTACAGTGTATGCATCAAACTCCCGGCCTTTGGGAGGCCGTGATGCACCCATCTCCTCACGTCCAACGCCCACCGCTGTTCCAAAAGTTACCTGTGAAGACTTGGCCAACGAACCAGAGTTTCTCGGTGATCTCGAAGATGATGATTTTGAATCAGAATTCGGAACCCAGGATTTCGGATACGACGACTTCATTACCTTCCCTGACACGTTTTTATCCGACAGCTCGACTTCTGAAGATGAAGACATCGGTGAAAACAAGCTCAGAGTTGACGAGGTCCAGACGGTCGAAGATGCTAAGTTCAGTCATATTCCCGAACAACAGCAGGGTCGGTTTCGTGAATTACTCAACAGGTATGCTGATATCTTCACGGAAGAGGAGTCTTCCATTGGAACCATACCAGGGGTAGAACACACCATTGAAACTGGCGAAGCAAAACCAATCGTTACACGTCAGTGGAGGGCTCCACACGCGGCGAAGCAAGCCATCAAACCCGGAGACGAACCTGGGCCCATGATGTTACCTGTGAACTTTTTAAGAGAAGCCCCAGTCCCAGCATGTGCAATTATCATGATTGTTGGTGTCATGTGTGTTTTTGAATTTGTGTTTTTACCTTTTTATATGTTCTTTTGTAAAGTATTTAATTAGGAGTTTGGATATTCATAAATGATGCTTTTATACAGGCCTGTGATATTTCTGGAATATAACACATTAACTTATCATCCCCGTTCTCCCACAGATTAAGCGAGCTAAGCGAGTGACTCAACCAGATGCCTCTTATGTAACCTGCAAGGCTCATTCTTTGTAAATACTTGGTGACCGTTTTTGTATATTTCCAGCAGGCCCGAACTCTTGCAAATACATGTCACCTAAGCTACGCTTGCAGCTACGCTTGCAGCTACGCCCCGACCTTGGGAGGGATGTAGTGAACCATAAGAAAACGAAACCATCAAGGGGGGTCCCAAGCAATTCATGGCAGGGCTGGATGCCTGAAATCTCCACTTGTCACCACCAGGGACCACCACCGTGGACACCCCCCCGTTACAACGACGAGTTATTTTATTTTGAATATGAATGTATATACTTTGTTTAGTTTTTATACTTGTTTCTGCCTTGTAATTAATGTCTTAAAACTGTTCATAGTGTTATTTTTATCTTATCATATTATAAGCCTCCAGAACCACAATCACTTAACTGCTGGTTCCCGCCTCTAAGACGATGTCAGAGGTATGGGAGATGGACAAAAGAGTCACGCTCGCACGGCCCAGGCTACAGGTACTCTCTCTCCCAATCCACGGGTTGATTGACAAAAACAAGTGGTATTCTAGCAGTAAGCCAGAGATCCTTGGCGGAAGACTGCTTGCTCAGGATAACCCTTGCTGCAGGCATAGAGAGAGGCCGTAGTCGAGCCTTTTTCTTTGTTGATTTAACCTTACGGTGATTTACGGTGACGGACGGAGGATTCGAGGCTTTTGTAAGTTAAGTTATGTGTGCACCAGCAGTATATGCCGGCTTTGCTATATCTTTGTCATTTATGTACATATATCCAAGCTCTTTTATTAAATATTAGTTTTATATGTTTCTCTGTTTCATTTTCATAGTGATGTTCTTTTAGCAAGGAGTTGTGCCCAGGCTCCTTTTGATTTTCCACACGGGGAGTGTTAAGTTTAAACCTTCGCGGTATTTGTAAAACCCCGTTGTATAATATACTTAAAGTAACATTAGGGAACCAGAAGGGTTCGATATATGATGAATGTTACAGTATATGTGTGTAAATTTCATAAACAATATTTATCCCAAACCCACCGTGCCCTCGGAGAGTGCTTACCGCTCGGCCCGCTCCGTCGGCATAACGTAGATTTCAAGTAACCAGTAAATAGCTTGAGTGTCGAAGTCTGACACTAAGATCTAGCCTTTCTGGTCACTACAACGTCGCACTCGTCCAGCACCGACTCAACCTCAGCGCTTCGACAAAAGGAATTCGTTTTGCCAGAACTGTAAAAGAAAGGGTCATTCCTAGGACGACTGTAGGAAAAAACAGTTCTGTGAATTCTGTAATCGCCACGGTCACGAGGAGCAGAAGTGTCGCACAAAACTGTCTGAGGAAAGACAGGAGCGTCTTTTCCGGAGCTTGTCGGCTGAGCAAGCCCATAACAACGCTATTCTTGCCCAAACTCTCCAGAGACAACTTAATTTACTTCCTCACCTAAACAGTGGACACCTACACACTAACTGGCCTGTGGTCACCCCACACCAAGCCCATCCACCATATAGTGGCTGGCCCGGGGCAACTCTGTACCAGCACCACCAATTGCCCGCTAGGCAAACATAATGCCAGGAATAAATAGAATGAATAATCGCCTGTCGATTCTCTCTGCTAATGTAAGGGGTCTCCAGACGAATCTTGGTGACCTAACTCACAGCTTTGTTCTACCGCTGAGTCCAGATATAATTGCGACGGTGGAGACCTTTCTCAACCACACCGTCAAGGCAATTTTGGCAGGATCAACGGCTACACAAAGTGGCACAGAAAGGACAGGGCAAATGGCACATTTGGGGGCATAGCTGTATGCTTCAGAACTGGTTTGCACGTCCAACCACTACAAGTGGAAATGCCTGACCACCTGGAGCTCTTGTTTTTTTAAGTTCTGGACAAACACTCAAGAAGCCTCTCTCCTGTGTGTTTGCTACAGACCCCAGTGGCAAGGACCTGAACCATTGATATTTCTCCAGAATCACTTCGACTGCTTGCTTAATCAACACTCCACAAAAAATATCCTAATCATAGGTGATCTAAACCAGTACCTGGTGGCTAGGTCATTCGAAGATCTATTAGACACCTTTGGTCTGGCAAACCATGTGGATTTCCCGACGCACACATCGGGTTCATCTATTGATCCCGTCATCACTGACCTCCCTGACGGAGCTGTAACATGTCACTCTGTGGGGACTTGGCTCTTCTGACCACTATGCAATCCTTACCAGACTCAACATCAGAGCTATGCGGGAGGAGGCGTTTACACGCACAGTTTGGCACTAGGGCAGAAGTAACAGGCAAGGCCTTCGAGACGCACTGAACGAAACTGAATGGAACAACATTCTGGTTGGAGCTGTAGACGACCAAGTCCAACCTCTGACATATCACTTGGTCATTCTCAATTGGACTTTGTACCTCACGAAGACTATAAAGCCAGACCAATAGATCTACCGTGGTTTGGCCCTCACTGCAAAGCAGCAGTAGACACCAAATCCAGGGCTTGGGTCCGCTACAAACATAACCCCACAAGCCTAAACAAGCAACTCCATGCCGCTGCCTGCTCCAGGATGAAGAGGGCACAAAAGTGGGCCATCTTATGCTGGAAAGAGTACCTGCAGGCCAGGCTGATTGGCCAGTCAGTGGGAGGTAAATCCTGGTGGAGCTGCATTAAGCAACATCAAGGTTTTGCGCTAGACGATGGCATCCCTCCTCTCGACAAGCCAGATGGATCTGTGGATACCTCGAGCCAGGAGAAAGCAGAACTTCTTGCCAGCTACTTCGCCTGTAAAATGAGAGATTGCCACCACAGACTCAATCGCGGCTCTATAATGTGTCAATCTCAGTACAAGAAGTAAAATGGGAACTCAAGGACTTGGATGTGACGAAGGCTGTGGGGCCAGACAAAATCAGCCCTCATACTCTGGTTCAGTGTGCCGACCAGCTGGCCACACCACTTACTGCACTGTTCCAAACATGTATGGTACAGAAGACATGGCCAGAACTGTGGAAGGCTGCAAATGTTGTGGCTATTCACAAGAAGATGAGCAAAACATCTCCCATGAATTATAGACCCATATCTCTCTTGTCCATCTTGGCGAAGGTCTATGAGAGAATTCTGGTTAAGAAAATGACCAGCTTCTTTGATGAACACCACCTCATCAGTAACAGATAGTTCGGCTTCAGGTCTCAGAGATCTGCGTCAGACCTCCTCCTCCAACTTACGACTGCCTGGCAAAACTCCCTCGATGTCGGCAATGAAACCTTTGTCATTGCACTCGACATAGCTGGTGCATTTGACAGAGTGTGGCACAAAGGTATCATTGCAAAGTTGAAAAGCCTTGGCAAAGCAGGAGCCCTGCTGATGTTGCTTGAAGATTACCTACATGGAAGAACAATGCAGGTAGTGGTAAACGGCCATACATCTTCTAAATTCCCAGTCGGGGCAGAGCCTGTGGGACACAAGGCAGTGTCGTCGGGCCATTGCTATGGAATGTTTACTTCAATGATATTCTGCAGCTCATACCAAACGCCCATGCCTTTGCAGATGACTGTATTCTGTCCTTCACCTGTAACCACTTAAATCGAAAGGACTCTGTGCACCACATCAACAACATCATGGCATTCATCACTGCATGGAGCAAGAAATGGAAAGTCACTTTCGCCCCTGAAAAGACCCGGTCCATGCTGTTAACGCGACGACAGGATCCCCTCCCACACACTCCGGCCCTGATGATGGACGGCCAGACCCTCGCCTACGACAGCGACATCAGCGTCCTAGGGGTGCAGATCGACAGTCACCTCACCTTCACAGACCACGTCAGGGGAATGGCGAAGAACGTGGCGAGGAAACTGGCATACATCCGTCGCATCGCGCCCCTCCTTGACGCAAAAGGCTGCTGCACGCTCTACCACTCCCAGGTTCGCTCCGTTATGGAGTATTGCCCTTTGGTGTGGTCCTGCTACCCCCCAAAATCGAGCCCAGAGACTAGTGTCATATAAAATGCCAGTAGAAGACCGACATTTACAATTCCAGCCTCTCCAGCATCGACGAGATGTTGCAGCTCTCTGTGTACTCTACAAAGTACACAGGCAACGCGTCCCCCATCTCATGGTCCTGCGACTTGAACAACGAGCGGCTACAACGCATGGCACCCGATATTCTAGCAACCGCAGTCAAGAGCTGCAAATACCCTTCTCCAGGACTGAACTTCATCAACGCTCTTTTCAACCCAGGCTATGGAACACGATGGTTCAGCAAACCCCTCTGCACAACCTCCCCAGCCTGCAAGTCTTCAAGACTGCTGTACATAGATGGAGGTCCCACGATCATGGATGATAATTGATGTTTCAATTCATAACAAAGACACGAGTCTTCCCATCAGGTCAAGCTTCTAGATAGACTTTCATTAATAAGAAAGTCTTAGGCCTGAATAAAAGAAGGGAGTAGAAACAACACCCTGACTATAACCAGTATTATCCATAAAGAATTATAAAAAAAAAGAAAAAAAGAGAGAGAGAGAGAGGGGGGGGGGGGGGGGGGAGAGGGAGAGAGAGAAGAGAGAGAGAGAGAGAGAGAGAGAGTTTAGATAACTATTTGCTCAACAGCATGAATTCCAGAATCAAACCCATTTTGTATAAAACCAAAATGAATCAACGAAATCATTCAAAGCAGTTCCGGTGCACCATCTCCCTTAAAGGCAACAAAGCATCCAAGTGCGAAGCCAGACCCCACGCCAATCAGCCCTCACTTCTCTCTGCTTCGAAGCCGGTCCGCTGATGCGACCAGCCGACGGAGGCGAGTGAGAGCGAGTGCCACGTTGAAAGGCTTGGAGTAAAACACTGACGATGCTGCCCCTTCGCCTCCAACACGCTGAAACAGGGTGACCGTCGAGGCAAAAAAAGTGGTTTTCAAGTATTTGACGAATGTAGATGATTTCTCACCCTGAGGAACTGCATGTCTGCCTCTGCGTGTGTGTGTGTGTGTGTACGTGTGCTCATATGGATGTCGTGTAGACGGCAGTTAATCATTTGAGTTTGATTCTGACGATCTTAGCGCGAAAAGAATTCGCCCGATACGTAAAACAAATCCTGTCCCCGCAAGTGGAAAGTCGATGAAGTGCAAGCAATTTTGAGCTACGATTTGAATATCCAGAGAAGAAGATGGAATCTGGGGTTGCAGGTGATACTTCACAGGAGCAAGGAATAATGGAGCTTTATGGGGATGCAGTTATAAAGTGTGATTTCTGAATACAGATTAATAAGAATTAATGTTTTTGAGTCATTGTTCAGATGAGGGTGCGGTAATGTTTATGTATATTCTATAGGAAGGTAATCATTTATTATAATTTTGCAAGTAAAATACGCTTATATACATCTCATAAAAAGCGAGAAATTAGAAATGTCACCGAAAGAAATGATGTTCACAGGCAGAATGCGAGCAATAGAAGTGTCAAGGCAGCGAGGAAGTTCGCGGCAACATGGAGCAGAGTTGGTCTGGCCACACATAAAAAGTTGGAGTGTGCTGCTCAATCACATACGTCCCACTAGATTATAGTCTCCACGCTCTCTTTTTTCCGAACTGTGCCCAAACTACAGATCCAAAGGTGCATTGTACTCTTTAACTTACCTCTCCCTCGACCCATGTAATTACAGCTCCGTGATGGTTTTGCAGCACAAGCACCCGCTCCTGTGTGGACCAACCGTGGTCGGGTCGGGCACGCCGGGCAGCGCCGAGCTCGATCTGCTTGCGTATAAGGCGAAGCGGCCTCGTGCTGACTTCTGGTGAAATATGAATGCGCTTTGAGTTCTTAGCTCGTTTGATCTAGTATGATATTCGTCTTTATCAGTTTTTTTTTTTTTTTTCAGGTTAAGCTCTGGAAATCGTGTGCGCGCAAGAGATCACATGACGAGTCTCCAAGTTAACACATCCAAATGATGGAGAGGAGGAAAAAGCTTCAGCAAGGCCCGCTCCGCACAGTCGCATCTCAAAAATAAAGACCCTACACTGGCTTTCGGCTGCGCAAAGCCACACCCTCTCATGCCTTACTGCTTGACCACTCCTGTTTCACTGATGCCTGACCGCATCTCCTCTGTTACCCGGCCACGCCTCCCGCTGTCTTGCTGCTGTTTAATGTTTCGCTGTCTGACCACGCAGCCTCACATACTGCTTTCTGCTCCGTTCCTCCTGATCATACCTTCCTTTGTCCTGTTCTGTGCTTTGGCGTCTTACTTTAGCCCGATCACTCATTTGGGTGCCGGGGTTAACTTTAGTGGCTCCTACGTTGCTCATCAGTTTTATTTTTCATTTTTCTTTTTCTAATGCGTCAAACTACAGTGTACTAATACTCAGGGCGAGATGCTGCCGAATCTTTTACCACACTTCATTTTCTTTTGCTGTGTTTTATATAAATATCTATATACAATCTGGACCATTATCATCAATTCTCTTATCATTTCTCTCACTTCCCATGAATGTCAAGTCATTCAGTTGTAAGAATTAATGCATAGTGACTTTTATAGCATTTCATTATTATGATATCATCAGCTGACGACCATGCTCTTGTTATGTTGCTATCTACTTAACTCTGCAGCCAAGAAGTCAGCAGCTTGCGCCTAATCATAAGTTAAGCAAGGAGGTTACAAAGGTGTATCAATTGATTCGGATCCGTGGAGGTGCATTGTGACCTGTTTGTATTAATAAGAGCTACGGCCTTAGTATGCATACCCATGCCTGGCCTCGAGGGATAATTGAATTTTGCTTAATGCAAATAGATTGTACTAAATTGGAGGGTCATTTTTATTGTTTTTCAAGGCTTTGGAAGTTCCCAAT
>NC_061853.1:13234194-13236694 GCF_019202785.1 Penaeus chinensis | reverse complement strand
GAAAGTGCCAGTCGTACATTTTTTCCAGTGCATTTGCAGATGCAGAAAGGCCAGAAGGAAACGCTCACGTTAATCATGAGCCAGTCATAAATCTGCAACTGTGTCAGTCATGCTGTAACATTTGTACCAGTCATGATCCACTTTGAATAGCAGTATCGATCACAATCATGAAATTGCATTACCGCTAGTTATGCTGCTGTGTCAGTCATGCATCAGCACTGTGTTGATAGTGCGACTGCGCCAGCACGATTTACGCTCCTGCGGTAAGCAGCTCTGACCAAGATCACTGCTCACTTTGTAGCAGTGTTAAGTATTTGCATGGGTCAATGATATTCATGCTTCTGTTTCGAAGCCACATATCTGACATGCATTCAGTGTTGTACATTTATACTTCAATTATTGATAATTATGCACCTCTATAAATATTAGCATCATATATCTATACTGTGTGCAAATCTATATTTGTGCATCCAATTTTTTTTTTTTTATTATCATTATTATCATTATTATTATTATTATTATTATTATTATTATTATTATTATTATTATTATTATTATTAATATTATTATTATCATTATTATTATTATTATTATGTACACTACAATTACTGCTAATTATCCACCTCGATAAATACGAGCTGTTTGCTGCCATCACAAATCTCTACTATGTGAGAATAAATATTTGTGCATCCAAATGGCGTTTTAATTATCATTATTCCCCAAATGATACTGATGTGATTCAGCCTTAGCCCGTACCTGCGTCAGGTTTGTATATTGACGGTAAACAGAGATATCATTTCCTGATTATCAATATCTAAAACGTTAGACTTTGATAACACATACCTAGAGCTTAACATGTGTTAGAAGTTTGCTGAAGATAGACAATCATGATGTTAATTAGTTGGTGTTATACCTCCCGTTAATGTCATCGGAACAAAATGTTGCTAAGAGAGCCATACAGTCCTGGACGAGAGTGTCATAAGGTAGCCCAAGGTCGCCGGAGTCATGTTGATTGTACAGGCAGTATCATGCCGAGTCAGCCTGGTACAAAGGCTGTTGATTGTACAGGCAGTATCATGCCGAGTCAGCCTGGTACAAAGGCTGTTGCAGGCGCTGTTGCCCCACATGCAAAGCGCTCCAGCGTCCTTCCTCTCAACGCACCTCGGGACTAGTTATTATCTAATGAGGGAACCATAAGCGTAAATCCTTCGTGCGGTGCATTAGATAACAGATGCCAGTCTGTTTTTTGTGTATTACATATAGTAAAAATTGATTTTAAATATATTATTATCATATCTAGAGCTAAGTGAAAAACATAAAAATAAACCAGGAACACTACACTTCAACTGCATTAGTAACAAGTGGTGTGTTGTTTCCAACGAAAAACTATTTTACTATTATCATTATCATCATCAATACACTCATCGACATCTACATTATTAGCATTATGCAGTTATTCTTATTCTTATTGTTCCAGTATATCAGTATATCATTATCAGTAGTAGTATTCATTTTACTAGTACAATGATAATTAATAATGATTTTAGTACCGTTTTTGTACTTGCTGTTCTTACTATTGATTATTATTACTAATATTACTATTATTTTTCTTAATATTAGTATTCTCATTATTACTATTACTATTATTATTACTATTATTATTATTATTATTGATATTGTCGTTGTTGTTGTCATTACTACTACTATTATTATTATTATCATTATTATTATCATCAACATCATTACCACCATCATCAATTTTTTTTCATCATTATTATCATAAGTATTAGTATTAGTATTAGTATTAGTATACCTATTACAACAATCATTATTACTACTATTCTTATTTGTATTATTGCTATTATTATAATCATTATTATTATCATTATTATTATTATTGTCATTATCATTATTACCATTATTATTATTATTATTATTATTATTATTATTATTATTATTATTATCATTATCATTATCATTATCATTATTACCATTATTATCATTATTATTATTATTGTTGTTGTTGTTGTTGTTGCTATTTATGTTATCATTATTATTATCATCGTCATCACATCCTCATCATCATCATCATCATCATCATCATCACTTTTAATATTATTGCTAGAAAAACCCACAAAGCACAAACTAGATTTGCTGAAACTGAGGCAACATTTCGGTCCCTCCTGGATATCCTCTTCAGGTGGAAAACGGAATCCAGGAGGATTCCAAAACTGTTGTCTCAATTTCAATAAATCTAGTTTGTGCTTTGTGGGTTTTCTACCATAGTATCGTGTTGACAGAGTGTTGTACCATTCATTATTAATATCATTATTATAATTACTACTAGTATTATCATCATGACCATTATCATTGTTATTATTATCATTATTATTGTTATTATTGTTGTTGTTGTTCTTGTTGTCATTATTACCATTATTAGTATTACATATATAATTATTATCATTATTAGTATTATATATATCATTATTATCATTATCAT
>NC_061853.1:13199194-13201694 GCF_019202785.1 Penaeus chinensis | reverse complement strand
AATAACAATATTACTAATATTATTATAATTCTTATGATTATTATCATTATCATAATTGTTATTATTATTATCAATATTATTATTATCATTATTATTATAATTATCGTTATTATTAATATTTTTATCATTATTATTAATATTATCATTATTATTGCTATTATAATAATAATAATAATTATTATTACTATTATCATTATCATCCTCATTATTAATATAATTGTTATAATTATCATTATTATTATTGTTGTTGTTGTTATCATTATTACTAATATTATTTTATTATTGTCACTATTATTATTATTACTTTTATCATCATCATTATTAATATTTCGCAACCATCCCTGACCAGGACCCGAACCTGTATTACTCCAGGTTTGACCCGGAGGACCAGTACTAAACCAACCCTGCCACACACTAAAAGGGTGTGCAACTAGGATCTCAATAGTTCCGTAGACATTAGCTGTCTACTCATACATGAGTAATTATAGCGAGGCTTTACACACACTCCCCGTGGCCACTCGGTTGACCTAGGTTCGAGTCCAGGTAGGGAAGGTTGTTATATATCCATATCTATATCGGTTTCTAATTTCTAAATAAATTTCACCAAGTGCCAACGGGGAGTGTGTGTGTGTAAAAATCCTCGCTATCTTTACTTCTGCATGAGTAGAAAGGTAATGTCTATGGAGCTTGTTAGATCTTCGTTGCACACTCCTTTTAGTGGGTCGCGTTGCATGGTTGGTTTAGTACTAGTTGTCTGGTTCATACCTGTAGTGACCGAGGTTCGAGTCTTCTCATGGAGAATTATCATATATCTATTAATATTGTTATTATTATCTTATTATTATCATTATTAGTATTATAATTAGCATTATTAATATTGTATTATTATTATTATTATCATTATTATTATAATCATCAATATTATTACTGTCAATGTTAATATTATTATTATTATCATTATTATCATTCTTTTAGCTATTATCAACATCATTATTATCAATATTACTACTATCATTCATATTTTTATCCTGTTATTATTGTTATCCTTATTATTGCTATAGTTGTTGATATTGTTATTATTGTTATTATTATTATTATTGTCATTTTTATTTTTATTATTAACATTATCATTAATATTATTATTATTATTATTATTATTATCATTATTATTATCATTATCATTATTGTTAGCTTCATTATTATTATTACTATTACCATCATTATTAATATTATCATCGTTCAGATAAAAATAATAATTATTATTATCATTATTATCATCATCATCATCATTATTATTATCATTACTAACATTATTATTGTTATATTATTGTTATTATTACTATTATTATTATTATTATTATTATTATTATTATTATCATCATCATTATTATTCTCGTCATTGTTATTATCATCATTACATTATTATCAGTATTATTATTACTGTTATCAAAGCAATTTTATTATCAATATTGTTATCATTATTATTATTGTTATTTTTTTATTCTTGTTTTTATGATTGATTTTATGATTGTTAATATTTATTATTATTATTATTATTATTATTATTATTATTATTATTATATTATTATTATTATAATTATTATCATTACTATTACTATTATTACTATTGTTATCATTATTCTTATTATTATTATTATCATCATCAATATTATTATCATTATCATTTTTACAATTGCCATCAATATTATCATTAATATTACTATTATCATTAATTTATTTTTCATATTATCATTATTGTTATCATTATTACTACACCTATTATCATTATCATTATTATTATTATCATCATTATTGTTATTATCATTATTATTAATATAATTATTATATCATTGTTATTACTATTGTTATTACTATATTGTTATTATAATTATTACTATTTTTATCATCATTATCAATATTACTGTTATTAATACTATTATAATTTTATTAAAATCGTGATTATTATTATTACTATTACTATTGTTAGTACTAGTATTGTTATTATCATTATTATGAGAGTTATTATTATCATTCTCATTATCATCATCGTTATTGTTATTATAAATACTAATATTATTATCATTAATATTGTTATTATTACTCTTTTCGTTAATATCATTGTTGTTATTAATACTGTTGTTATTATTATTATTATTATTATTATTATTATTGTTATTATCATTATTATCATTATTATTTTTATTATTATTATCATTATTATTAATACTCTTCATATCACTCTTATTTTATCATCTTTATTGATATTATTGTTATTATCATTATTTTTGTTATTCTAATTCCTATCATTATTGGTATTATTATTATTATGAGTATTATTATTATTATTATTATTATTATTATTATTATTATGATCATTATTATTATTATTATCATTATTGTTATTATTATCATTATTATCATTATCATCATTGTTCTTTTTTTCATTATCATTATTATTTTTATAACAATTATTATTACTATTGTTATTATTATCATTAAT